>NC_056746.1:386402429-386607429 GCF_019279795.1 Protopterus annectens
ATATATATGTATATATATGTATATATATATATGTATATATACATACATATATAAATACATTTTCCCCGCTGTTGAATGACTGTGCTGCATGATATGTTTGAGAAAACAGCAGACATATCTATAGCTCAGATGACTTAGTGGTAACTTGCTGTGGATATAGTGTGCAGGGTCCCAGGTTCAAGACTTGCAAGGGCTGATTCTTTTGTTGCTGGGCAGAACAAGGGCTGTTGGATACAGAGTGATTAAGGAACTTTTAAGCAGTTCTAAGTGGGTTTGCATGGGTTTGCATGGCAGTAAGCAATGATATCTTCTGGTGAATTATGCTTACAGTTAGCCTTAAAAGTGCCTAATCTGTGTAGGCATTGCTTAGCGCCATGCAAACAGGCATAATCCCACTTACTACTGCTTAAAAGAGCTTACTCCCACTTACCCCCACACCAATTTGTTTAAAAGAAAAGAAAAAAGGGGTGATAGGAAAGTGGTGAAAAAGGGGCATGCAGAGGGAAAGGCAATAGGAAAGTAGCTAGGGATGTGCCGGACAGGTGTAGGGAAGGTCCATAGCTGTCCATTTCATCTACAGCAACAGCAGTGCATATATACTGAATTTGGAAGTATATTTGGGCACTCAAACCCCTGAGAGAGGGGTGAGGACAACAATAATGTGTTGTGAAGCCGATTAGAACAGATTACATGTGTCCAGTTGACACATGTGCAAAATGGACAGCTATGTATGAGCCGAGATTTTTTGGGGGGAACAGATTGCCCTGTTTTCTTTTTTAAGGTGAGAGTGGGATTTTGGGGATGGATAGCAGGTATATTTGGGGAGGTAGGTTGGGTAGGAAGACAGACAAGACAGCATACAGAGGCAGTATATGACACATGTGGGGGTAAACACCTTAGACAGGGAGGAGTGTTTGGAAATTGTAAGCCCATGAGCCCTCGAATGGAAACAGTAGGACTGAGGTCCCCACCCATGGGCAGTCACCACTGCACCTTCACGACCCCAATGGTGGCTGTACTGGGGGCTGAGCAGGAGGGGCAGGCTGACCCTTTAATTTTGCCATGCAGCCCTCAAGCTGGCATAGCAGATCTCCAAACTCCTTTTGGAGCTTGCTACGCATAAATTCCTGAACCTGGCTTCGGTTGACAGTATCCTGTCTGTGCCCACTCCCAGGGGGGGACCCTCATCCCCTGAGGCTGTTCCACCCAAATGTGGTGCAGGACCAGCAGACCAGGAGGTCTGGGGTGGGTCCCAGACATGCTGGATCCTGGAGCCATGGCCAGATGAGGTGGGAGAGGTGGGTCCGCTGGGACCAGCCTTCCCAAACATGCTATGGTGTTGCAATTTTAGAATATATGTGGGTTAGTAATGGTCAACACAATCCAGGATTAGTTATAACAGCATGCATAGATATTCCCATTAACCCAAAACAACAGATTTTGAATAGTTGCATAGCAAACAGAACACATGCATATATGAAAATACAGTGGCCATTACAATGGCATGCAGGTTACATTGACAGCAACAGGCCACCAATGATAGCATTTCAACATGGAACATTAATAGAAACACATTTCAATATTTGTTGAACAATAGGACATATGTCCCAACAGTACGTTTGGTGTAAAACATACCCATTGATTTGTGTGTTTAGATTATTGTTGCAGATAGGGTGGGGAGAGAGATGTCAATTAACAACTTGTATATCCTTGCAGTACTCACAACTTTAATGATCATTGCTCTAATTACTGTAGAGGTATTATTACAATACCCATTGGCCTTGGTCTGGGCAGTGGTATGTTTGTACCCAATGTATACTTCAACTGTCTTATAGCTACATTCTACTTTTCTTACCTGGTAGACCTGTGGGGGGATGTTTGTTAACACTACCTACTACTACACATATTGCCAGATTCATAGTTAAAATTATGTTGCATACAACTTACTACCACTCCCGGGATTCGAACAATCTGTGTTTCATCAGAGTGAGATATTAAGAAACTACTATTTTGCTTTTCATTGCTTTCTGTCCACATCTCTCCTGGTTGTACATTTGACCTTATAATTACAACATTCTTATGCAGACATTCCTAGACATATTTTTATGCAGCACATTGTGGGTAACAGTGGTTGGCACAACATTACTATTCAGATATCAGATCTTGGTGAATGTAACATGTCAAGTCATACAATACCAGAATAAACACAACCAGTCCAGGCTTTAGAACTGTATTGCCAGGCAGTTACAGTTCTCTTACCTGAAAGACATGTGGGGGGAATGTTTGTTAACACTACCTGACTGTTTCTATACATATTTCCAAAATCCTAGCTAAATTATGCATATAGCTTGCTACCACTCCTGGGATTCAAACCAAGATTGTGTCTGCTAAAAATGCAACAATTTGTGTTTTATCAGAGTGAGCTATTAAGAAGCTGTTGTGTCTTTCTTCATTGTTTTCTGTCTAGGTCTCTCTTGGTTGTACAATCTGACCTTGTAATTACAAAATTCTTATACAGACATTCTAGACACATTTTTATGTAGCACAGTGTGGGAAACAGTGGTTAACACATTACTATTCAGATATCAGATCTTTGTGAATGCAACATGTCTGGCCTTACAATACCAGAGTAAACACAACCAGTCCAGGATTTAGAACTTTATTGCCAGGCAGTTACACTTTTATTTAAATATGACCTACATGAGACTATTACTTTCATATTGTCTGGTTTATTCAGTACAAACCTTACACATTTTTAATAGTGCCAGGTGACATTTTAGTCGCCTCGCAGTTAGACGTTGCCCATTCGATTCTCAGTTAGAACATCTTCTGTGTGGTGACATGCGTGAATGGGCGTTCTTTTGTTGAAGGTTGTGCATTAGGCCCGGCAAGCCAGCACATAAAAATCTACTGCCAATCATTAGCGGACCAGAGTTCCACTGTGGCAACCCCTAACTGGGAAAAAGACGAAAGACACAAACATATTTATTTGGTATGACTACTATAAGCAGGATTGTTACTCACCAGCCTCGCAACACAGCCTTTGCAAACTGCTGGCATGGGCTTCCTGGTTCACAGCCCGATCAGCTGGAGCTGTAATGAAAATAGAGAAACATTTATGCATACTTATCCATCACATACACAGGCTGGACTTTGGTAAACTGTTATTGCTATGAATACTTACACACTGCTGGGACATCTCCCTTGTCTCTTGCTGCTTGGACCCACTGCTCTAAGAGCTCCCTCTTCCTCTGTTTCCAGTTGGCATAGTGGTGCCGGACCTGCTCACCAGTCCAAGGGATACCAATGGCACTGATGAGATCATGGGCAAGACTTTCCCAGGCTTCTGCTTTATACTGGGAGCCCTGGTACTGGTCCTGCTGGTCCACATCATGGTCTTTTACCAGGAGTCCTACCATGACCTTGGACTCCTGTATGCCCCTGCACTGTGCCTGAAAGTGCATGCCCTCTTTAACACCTGCCATACTGCCTACAGTGAGGAGCTGCAACCAGTTATGAGCTGTATTCCCCCTACAGGGTTTAAATATGGCTGATTTCCTGCCCTTTGCCATGATTGGATGGTTTTGAATATGCTGAGCTAAGCTAAGCTATGGGTAAACCTGCATAGCTAAGGTTGGCAGTGCTTAAAGGGGCAGGTGCTGAGCACAGCTTACCAGTGCACACATCTACTTAGCTACAGCACTTCCTGCTTCACATTTATGTTTCAGCAATGCTTAGAGTGCCTCAGCTGAGTTGAGCGTAACATAGCATTATTTACCTTTCATATTTTGGACTATCATGATGGTTGGTTTCATTCATCATTTAGCATAGCTTATGATATGTATGTCAATCTTCCATAACATCCCCCTATGTGCTTTTCTGATATATTACATTTTGTGTGACTGCGTGTATGGGACACTTGTGTTTATGTGGGGGTTTCACAACTTCAGTACACTGACACCTCACATCTGGCCCTAATACACTACTCTGGTTGGAAAATATGTTACTTACTACATAAATATACTAAAATATTACATTTGTGGTGATTTCACATGCAGTGGGGCTAGAACCCTGACTGATTACATACAAAACATATGCTCTAACCACTACACTATTGCACTACAACTGCATATGGGGGTTGTCTATTGCTAATTAACTTCTTGGGTCATTTAAGCTGGCCTAAGCATAGCTAAGGAACAGGCACACCCATGCAGAAAAAAAAAAACATTACGGACACTTTTTCAATATTGCTGTTACAAACTTAGTTGTTAGAAAAACAGGTTTTGCATTCACAAGCATTTTCTGAAGGGTATGACATCTAAAACTTAGTTCTGTCATTATTTTTTAACTTCATTCTTTAATGATATGCCACAACTTTGGCAGTGGCCACTTATTTATTTCACAGCCATACACTATACGGCAGGAATCTGAACATTCTCTGGGTATCTCTCCTGTTGGCGGTTTACATTCTGTGAAAAGAGTGATTTTGCTCTTTTTACATTGCCGTATGGCAATTCTGGTGTGCAGAGGGCATGTATCTTGTGAGAGCACTGCTCTCAAACATGCCCTCTGCACTCATACACATTTCCATGTACATATTGCAGCACAGCAGCACGCCTTCATGCATATGCATGCAGCGCTGCCATGCTGCTCTCGTGTAGTCCCTTCCATGCAGGAATAGGCTATTCCTGCATTGAAGTTTGCTGAATCCTAGTAAAAAGAGAAGTTTTGCATGTAAATAAAGAAGGAGATGTAGGGTTAAAAAACTCAGTGGTATACAGAGATTTATTAAATTTGTACAAATTGTTAAAGTGGATAAATGAAAAATATGAGAGATTAATAGCAAAACTGTACAAATATAAGTATAATACATTTTGGGGTATGGTAAAAAAGAGTAAAAGAGTAAAAGAGTGTATGAATGAATAAATAAAATGTTGCCAAGAATAAAATATTTTTGTGGAAAATAAAAATTGATGATATAGAAAAATATGGTATAAGAATGTAGTGCTAAACCATTACTATGTAAAACCATGGGAAAATCTAACAGATCAAAAATTAAAGCTATAAAAATAAGAAGCAATAGTGTAATTAGAAAGTAGAATGTCATGATTTTTGTGGATACTGGTAATAGATAAATTACCAGTAAAAGGAAATGGGTCATTTCATTGAAAAATGAGTTCATCAAATGGCATTTTCAGTGCAATTACATCAAACATCGAACTGTTCATACTGAAATCACAGTACAGTGAGGATCAGGACATTTGCCCTTTTCCCTCTATAGTGTGATCTCAGAGTTGGCATATATAATTAGCGGGGGTGGCAGGCATAGCCCTCCACATGAGGGGAATTCAATGAATAGCATTTTTGATGAAATGCTGTTTGTTGAAGTGATGGTTCAATTAAGTGATATAGACCCAAAGGAAATATTTTTCAAGTATTAGGGCCATAACCCAAATTTAGTTTTAAAATGAGGTGCAACCTCAAAGAATGGTTCAAAAATAGGCAAGGTTATGAAAGAAAAAGTGAACAGTCAAATGTAGAATGTGTGCTCAATGTCCTTATATCCTTGAAACAAAAAACTTAGTGTTAGAAAATGACCTGTGCTCTTCCTTAGAGTTTTGGAATGGTAATTGTCAATTGAAGTATGTTGTATATTTTGCCAAGTGTTCTAGCTGCCCCACTTTTTATGTGACAAAACAGAGGGAAGTCTTAAGAAATATATTTATGAACACAATTATGAAACAGGCAAAAAGAATGAGAAAATACGTTATATAAGTATTCTATTATTTGCAAAACTTTTTAAGAAGGCCCAATTTGCAATATTGAAACAAATAAAATACAACCCAAGAGGGGGAAATATGAATGTAAAATTGAAGGCACAAAAAGTTGGGTGGCAGTTTACATGCTTTTCAAAAAAACTGCTCTGAATGAATAGAGTTCTATTCAACCCCTTTTGAGAATGAGATCATTATGTATCTGAGTAGGTTTTCTACAACACTTATTTTTGGTTTAAACTTTTACGGGTTTATAGCATTAAAAATGTATAGTTTTATTATGTGTGAACATTTTATTTGTGTTTAATATATTTATTTAAGAACGATTTTATCAATTTCTGTTAACAAGTACTTGGTTTTAATGTTTTTTTATAACATTGTCACTTTAAATTCAACTGTTTTAATAGGATTTAATTAATTAATTGTGAGCCATACTTGATTATTTAAGGGACATTTGGCTATTCATTAATTTATTCTCAAGAAGTCATGGGTTTGTAAGGACGAACGTACTTAATCTATTTTGGAAATAAAGTTTGTAATTGATATTATGGCTATTCGGTTTATTTGGTTTATTTAAGCTGCAAGCATTACTTCCTTTAAGTTTTATTAGTAGTTTTCAGTAATGCTACACCTTCCCTTGTTGTTTTATCCAAAGGAAATATGCAATATAAAAAGAAAAGTGATAGAATATGTTTACATTGCCAAGAAGAAGAAACTATGGAACATGTGTTTTTGAAATGTAAAAAGTTATGGGGAAAACTATGTAAAGAAGATTTTTTTAAGATATAAAAGAAGTGGATAAAATAAACATGGATATGATTAAATGTGAATATAAAAGAATAGAAGTAAAGAATATGTTAAAAGAGTAGATTAAAAGTTATTTTAGGTTATATGTGTTATACGGAATGAAGGAGTAAATTAAAAGTAAATGTAACAATACTAAATAAAATCAGATGGTGGTTATGGAAAAAGGAGTGGGGGATCTAATGGGGATGGAAATTTAGCATGATTGTAAAGGAAATTATGAATATGTGTAAACAGATTTGTATATTTATATATTTGTGCATAAGTAATATTTGTAAATATGTATATATTTTGTACAGAAGAGTTATTTTTGTATACAAATAAAAGACCCCTACTCTTTGGAGCTGCTAGATGGTACCAGAGGGCTACTACAGCAGCAAGGAAGAGGTGCAAGGGAAGCAGCATGGAGGAGGAAAGAAAAGCTATGGAGAATTTGGAGCTGGAAAATGAGAATTTGGGGAAAAATGTTCAATAAAGATCTTTAGAATGTAAACAAAGATTTCTGTGTGGTGGATGTTACAAATGAGCAGCATTTAGCTGTCTCCTTGGAGAAAGAAGTGAATAAGTCTGTTGAAGTGGTGCAGATAACAGAACTCACATGTGGAGGGCTTGCTGATGATGTTCTGTTAAAAGTAATCATGCAGGATGATCCAGGTGACAGTTTTGCTGTTTCATGGGGTGAAATGGCTGAGATCTTTTTCAAAAGTACTGAGGATGTAAAAAAGGAACCAGGTAAAGTGGCAGTAGAGAATGCAGTAGTAAAAATATTATGCAGCAGTGACAGAAAGTAAAAGAGAAAAGTAGCAACAAACTGAGAAGGTGTCTGGTTTTCTGACAGCAGATAATGGAGTAAATAAAACTTATGTAGCAGTGACAGCAGACGAGAAAGGAGAGCAACAATAAACTGTAAGACCAATTGTGAGAGTACGAACAAAATATGACACTATAATAGACAGATATTGTGCAGAGAACAATTTTGTATATGTTCTGGGTTTTAAAGTTCAAGAATATTGGTATTTTGTATATGTTGGGACAGAGACTTTTTTGACTTAACATTTGAAACTGATGGACTGATGAGAGCATTTCTGGAACTGTGTAGCAGAAAGAAGTATATTTAAGTATGGAACAATTATTTGTTTTCTGGTAGTAACTTAAACATTAAAAAATGTTACTTTGCAGTTTAGAACCAATGAACTGAAAGGAGATGATGTTAAAAATGCATGCAGGGACTGTATGAAACTTATGACAACATTGCGAAAGTTACAGATGAGAACAACTTATGGAATGGAAAATTGTTTTGAAATGTGAAAACAATATGGTTAAACACTTGCCAAGTGTTATTTTTTTGTGGCTGGTCATATAGAGACATTAAAATATGCTGGCCAGCCTAAATCATGATTCTTTTGTGGGGACTTTTCTCATTTAATTAACAATTGTAACAAGTGTAACCAGTGTGGGGAGAAAGGGCATACTTTAAGAAAGTGAGTGCCTGAACGCAGGTTGTGTAGAAAAGGGACACTTTTGAATGGATTTTCAAGAGCAAAGAGTAAGTAATGAAACAAAAGGAAAAGGGAAGGTGACATACATGAGGAAGGACAACAAGAAGCTGGGGGAGAGGTGAAAATATACACAGGTGAAGACAACACGAGGCTGGTGGAGATAGTGAACTAGGTGAAGAAAATATGGAGGGGAAAATGAGGCGATAGAGTACATTTAAGACGAGAGGTCAGGAGAAGGGATTAATATTAATAACAATTTTGAAGTTCTTGACAGTGAAAATTCTGCTTATGAGTATCAAGGATTATTTGGACATAAACAAAGGAAAAATATTCAGTTGGAGAAAGAGTAAAACTAAAAAAACAAAGATGTAAAAATATTTCTCCTAAGCTTAAAAAAGAAGGAAAAGCAACAATTTTAGAGTACTTTCAATAAATGTGAAGAGTATTATTAACACTGTATGAAGGGTAGGGAGAGTGGAATGGTGTGCTAAATATAGTCTGCATATTATTCTGTTGGAGGGTGTAAGATTTATGACAACTAAAGAAAGAGTGCAAACAGAACAATTGTGGGAGGAAATGTAATATGGAACTTAAAAAGTGAATGTTGTTCTGTAATGGCTGTGTTGTGTAACAAAACAGTGAAAATACAAGCTGTAACATTGGTAAGGATAGGAAGATTGACTATTGTGGATGTGAGGTGGAGAGAACATGTTTACACCATTACAGCATTATATGTCTAAATAATTAGTAAGGAAAGTGAGAATCTGTGTAATCAAATATTAGATTATGTGGTGGTTAGTATAAAAAAATATATAATTATAATTTAAGGAGGAAATGTAAAAAGTAGGGGAAAGATTTTAAAAAATACAGGAAGTAAAATGTGTTAAGTTAGTTGCATGGAACAAATGTCAATGGACTTGAGGTGGGGGCACTTTGGACTAAAATTGTGTATTTTGTATTATTGGAAGACTTGGGGATACCAGGTGTTGATGCAGTTGTGTTAGTGTTTCAGACCATTTAGTAAAATGGATAGAGGTAATGGAAGAAAGGAATATTAACACAGGAAATGAAATAAAAAGAATAAATGAGAAATTATGGGATGAAATTGGAGAGTGGGAACTATTGCAGTTATGGAAGGATCACTTAACCATAAAGGATTTCTATAAAAGTGCTCTAAATGGTGGAGTAAATTTAAAAAGAATTTAAAATGAAGTATACATTTTTTAATGGTAGGATGATATAAGAAAGGAAGAGATAGTGAAGTATGG
The DNA here is from genome assembly GCF_019279795.1 of Protopterus annectens. Classification (NCBI taxonomy): domain Eukaryota; kingdom Metazoa; phylum Chordata; order Ceratodontiformes; family Protopteridae; genus Protopterus; species Protopterus annectens. The sequence goes on from NC_056746.1 coordinate 386,411,775, forward strand.
GAAAATGTATAGAAATGTATTAGAAAATTCAGAGAATCATACACGACAGTATCATGATATGGAAAAAATATATAAAAACAAGGCAAAATTAGGACATTACTGCTTGGGCAGAGTTATTATTTACAAGGGAAAAGGGAGGAAGTATCTATATATTTGGGTAAAATGGAAAGGGGTATATTAATATAATGAGAAAAATTAAACATATATAAGAGGTAAAAACATATATAAGGGTAAAAATATATAAAAGGCAAAAAAACACAAAACCAAGTTATTAGTATTATAGTACAGCATGTGAAAATATGTATAGATGTAGAATGGAAGATAAGAGAGATAATGGAATGTGAAAAAAATGCCTAGAATGAGTTAAGGAAGAATTTGGAAGAAATTGCTATTAGTGAATTGGCTAACGGCGGTAGCGTTGTTACCTCACAGCAAGAGGTTCTCCCGTTCGATTCTCGGCGTGGCTTGGGAGTGCCTTTTGTGTGGAGTCTGCATGTCCTCCCCGCAGTTGGGTAGCATTCGAAAGACATGCATGCGTAAATGGGCATGCCTTCGTTGAAAGTTGGGCGTCGAGCTGGCATCTCTGCATTTTGTAAAAATCTACTGCCAATCATTAGCGGACCAGAGTTCCGCTGTGGTGACCCCTTACCAGTCAAAACCTGAAAGACAAACAACAACAACAACTTTGTGAAGTAAATGTTGATTCAGTATGGCCCAGATGGTATAGCATATGAAATGTATGCAAAATTAATGGATTAGCAAAGGGAGTATTTTTGAATGGAAGAAAGGTAAGAGGAATGAAACAAAAACTGGAGACCCATCACATGAAATAATACTGGTTATAAAATCTTTGTGAGAATAATACATTGGAGAAATGAAGGAAGGATAAAGGATCTTATGGAAAAAAGTATTTATGGTATAAAAGGGAAGGGATATTAAAAATTGTTATTGGTTGTGAAAGAATTGTAGATGATATAAGTAAAAGGGAAGATGTGAAACTTATTGTAGGTGATGTTAGCAAAGCATTTAATACAGCATGACATGATGTTTTGTGGGATGTTATGGAGAAGTAATAGAATTAGGAGAGTGTGTATGTCAGCATATCAAGATAACAGAGTGAGAGTGATAGTAAATGGGTAACTGTGTAAATAGATATGCATGATATGTGGTATAAATTGTTTGCATTGGTGATGAATGCTATAGTGATGAAGTAGCTTGTAAAATGAAAGCTGCTAGATGTGTGATGCAAAAGGAGGAAGTAATTCCAGTAGTTTTGACATATACAGATGATGTAGAAGTAGTTGCTAAGAACAAAATATGAATGAGGGAAGTTTTGGTTTGTCTGAATGGATGAATAAAGGAAATGGAAATGACCCTGAATAAAGATAAAAGTAAGGGTTTGGATGATGTGGTGAAAATTGTGTGTGTGTGTTTTCACTGAATGAAGTGTCTTTGCTATGAATAAAATTTGGGGAAAATGATGTAATTACGGTACAACTGGAGGGTTTGATAAAAAATATTAATGAAATATGTCTTCTATGGAGGACATATATATTAGCATCTGAAAAATGGTTTATCTGGTTAATTTCTTATTAATGGGAAAATAGAATATATATCAAATGCTTATATGATCTTAGAAAATATGAAAAGGAAATTATGCAACTGGTGTTTTCTTCCGTATGGGGTTCAAGATTAAACCCAGTGAAAGAGATGTGCTGTATATGAGTGAAAATGAAGGGGGGATGGAGTTACTAAATCCATTTGTTTATATTCGGCTTCTTTAAATTTGTATACAGCATTAAAGTAGGTAAGGGAAGAGAATGAGAAATTATTAGTGAGAATGCTTAAATATAAGTACAAATTTCTGGGAGATAAGAATAAGAAAAGGAGAAATCTAATAAGTAAATGAAGAAATTAAAAGTTTACAAGAAACAGTACTAACATGGAAAATAAAAATTGACTATATAGACAAATTGAAGGATTCGGTATTATAGTGAAATGAAACAATATTATTGCATAAATCCACCGGAAAATTTCCCAGATGAAATTATTAATGCCATTAAAGTAAGGAAAAAGCGGTGTACCAGATAGTAGAGTGTCAAGATTTCCTATAGCGACTGGTAATGAGCAGGTTACCAGTAGAGGGGAACACACCATATAAAAAGAAAATTGAAAGAGTGTGTTAATTTTGTGAGGAGGAAGAAACAACAGAACATGATTTTTTGAATGTAAAGACCGGTGAAACTCTGGAAAAAGTTGTCTGAAAAAAAAATTGTTGAGAATATTAATGACATAAACAATGGAGATAAGAATATGTATAGATATTATAAGAACAAGAAAGATTATGTGAGAAGGGTATACATGACTTTATTTTAAGTAATAGGAGTTATTTGAAATGAAAGACTGAATGAAATTTTGTTAAATGGGAAATGGATTTTATCAGCTATATTGTGAAGATTTTGATTATGGTAGAGGAAGAAGCAGTATAGTTATGGAAGAATAACAATAAAGATGTTATAAGAAAATTGATAAAATATAAAACATAGAATGTGTATATATGGGCCTGTGATATTCACATTTTGTAGATATATAAATAATGTTTTTTATGTTGCTTAAAATACAGTACCCCTAGTAGGTGCCTTGAGATTGCTTTTATTCATCTGAGCTACCACTGCTTCAGGCAGATGGGACCTTGGTTTAACATCTCATCAAAAGGATGGTACCTTCAGGAAGGCAGCACAGCACTCAGTCTGACTATTGTGGAAATAGAATCCTGAGCCTTCTGTACCAAAGGTGAATGTCCTACCTGTTGCACCACTGACACAGATTTAAAATGTTCATAGGTTCATAGGTAGGTACTAGGGTATTGGCCCTAGGGCCTATATAAGTCTAGCCAAAAAGGTACCCTGGCTTTCGCCACCCAAGAAAATTATTTTCCTGTGCCCCTGTCAAGCAGAGCCCCAGAGTGATCCCCGGGGTGAATTTCCTATTTCCCATCCAACCATCAAGATTTTTCTTGAAGAGTGCTAATGAGGAGCTTTGTTTGATATAGATAGGTAGTTTGTCCCAGAGTATGGGAAGTCTCTGCGACAGGAATCTATCCCTCCAGCATGTTCTGTTTATTGTGGTGACAAGGTTTAGGTCCCTAGAGCGTGTAGCTCAGAGGAATTGGGATTTCTTTAAGTGGAGCATGTCCTACAGCTCTGGGTTTGATATAGCTTTGTATGTTAGGCAGAGATCGCCTATACACAATTGAGTAAAGCTGGTGTTTTTTGAGATGGTCAGTGTAGGGCATCTGTTTGAGGCCAGTAATCCCATTTTTGAGGTATTTCTGTAGCCTTTCCCGTTGTTGTAGATGTCTTGCGAGATACATACCAAAAGGGGCATTGTACTCTATAATGGGTCTAATGAGTGATGAGTAGAGGGAAACAATGACCTCTTTTTTCCTGGATGAGAAACCTTTTGTGATGAGGTGTGCCACATAGAAGGATTTCCTGACTACTGTGGCGATGTGATTATCAAAGGAGAGACTACTGTCCACCTGTGTCCCAAGGTCTCTTATCACACTTTCAGTGTTAAGTAGACTACCACCTATGTGGTAGCTCATGGGTGCAGAGTTTTTACCAAAGGGGATGGCAATGCACTTTTTGGCATTGAGCTTGAGGATATGGCTTTGACACCAGGCATCTGTCTCATTGAGGCCCTTTTGTAGGATTTCCACATCGTTAGGAGTTTCGATTATGGCTCCTAGTTTGCAGTCATCTGTGAACTTCATTAGCCAAAGACCTTCTGTGTTAGCCTGTACTTTGGAAAAGTAGATACCAAACAGGAGAGGACCCAGGACTGAACCTTGTGGTACTCCACTTGTCACTGGTCTGAAGTCGGATTTGGAGTCTGCTACTTTCACAGTGTGGGTTCTGTCAGTGAGCCAGTTGGCAACCCATCTTGTGACATAGGGATTTAAACCTAGTTTAGTGAGTTTATCTATAACTGCAGAGTGGGGGATGGTGTCAAAAGCCTTGGCAAAATCTAGATAGGCTGTGTGAACCACCTTACCCTCGTCTACAGCTTTTGTGACTGCTTCAAAGAAGTCTATCAGGTTTAGGAGACATGATCTGCCTTTTACAAACCCGAACTGGGTTGGGTCCAGAGTTTGGAGATTACCAATGTCTTAGTTTATAAGTTCCTTGATAATACATTCCATGGCCTTGCAGACCAGGCTTGTTAGGCTAATGGGGTGGTAGTTCCCGGGGTTCTTGGTGGTTTCCCCTTTGTGGAGTGGGATAACCTTCGCTGTGTGCCATTCAGTGGGCACAAAGCCTGAGGTGAGGCTATGATTGCACATGGTGCCAGTTCATTCTGTAGTTCATGTAGAACATAGCCTGGGATGCTGTCAGTTCCCATGGATGCTGTGTTCTTGGCTTTGGAGAGTGTGTTTTTTACCTGTGCAGCCGTAATTACAGGAACTTTGCATTCTTCCCATATAGAGATGGGCCCATTAGAGGGTGAGAGAGGGGTAAAGTTAGCACTGAACCTATCTTCCAGGATGTTGGCAATATCAGTTGGTTCTGTATATTTAGTGCCATTGCGCTGTAACTCAGAGCAGATCTGAGTGTTGCCATTGAGATTCTTGACATAGCTATAGAATGATTTGTGGTTGTCTTTAGAATCAGTGACAATTTTGTTTTTGCAACTAGCTTTGGAGGATTTTATGAGGGATCTCAGCTTCTTACTGAGGCTGACCAGGGAGTTCCTCCAATCATGGGATTTTACTCTTTTTTGCAACAGTTTCTTTCTTCTGTTGTAGAGTTTGTTTATGGCAGGGGACCATCAGATTGGCTTCCTTTTTTTGGAGGATAGCATCTTGGTTCTCTTAGTGATAGCACAATCCATGCAGTCATGTAAGTTCTTATAAAGTGCATTTGTGTAGAATTCAGCAGTCGTACCTCTATTATCTGTCTGCTTGGGTGTCATGAAGTTTGCCACTTTTGTCTTAAGAAGTGTGAAGTTGGCTTTGGAGAAAGTTTTACGGTGGTTTCCCTAATAAGGGGTGGGGGTGGGATGTGGATGCCTAGGATGATTAGTTTGTGGTCGGATCTGACCAACGAGGAATTGACCTCTGGTGTGGAACATCGATCACCCATGTTGGTAATCACCAGGTCTAGAATATTGTTGATCCTGGTGGGGGTGTGGATAAGTTGATGTAAGGCGTTGGAATTTATGAATTCCAGAAAACGTTGAGCAAAGGAGTTGGTACATGAGTAGTTTTCCCAGTTAATGGTGGGGTAGTTGAAATTGCCCATTATGAGGGTGTTGGGTTGTACCCTAATATTTTCCATTGTATCAAGAAATGACGAGTGGGAATCCTGGGACATGGTGGGTGATCTGTAGCAAGTTACAATTTGGATTGCGGTCTTGCAAAAGCTAGGATATATGTTTTGTAGATGAGATAAAAGTCAGCAAGATTTTGCTTGAGAGATTTTGGTGATACATCTATGAAAATTCTGCGTTGTACTATTTTTCAAACTTAGAAGACTTAGGTCCAGTATTTCTTCATTAAGAGACCACAGGGGTATTTATTTCACTGCAGATTAGATTCTTGTTCTACTTTAAATAGTTCTTTCTGTATAACTGACAGTTAACTTTATATTGTCTGCACATTGTATTGATCTCTACAAATTTAATCTGTATCGGCAGTTGGTAAAGATAAACAAACTGAACGAGAGAGAGAGAGAGAGAGACAGACAGAGAGACAGACAGAGAGACAGAGAGAGAGACAGAGAGAGAGACAGAGAGAGAGACAGAGAGAGAGACAGAGAGAGAGACAGAGAGAGAGACAGAGAGAGAAAGAACCGCATGTATGGTTGTACCAGTGAGAAAAGAAGATACAATGTCATCCACTACCCTTGGTCAAGTATGTGTTGATTAAGTTTTGTATTGATCTGGGCCTTGAAAGGAATGTTAATATTTTCATCTTTCAAGCTGACACCAGAAATATACAGAAAAAAATTTAGAGAGGATAGAAGAATGGTAGATGACAGTGTGAGTGTACATATTGCAGAAATCAGCACTAGTTATCATACGGAGGAGCGGATATAAGGTCACCACATCAAAATGCTTCCAGAACTTTTGGTGAGGGAACAAGCCCTCAGTACTCTGCCTAAAGACATGAGGATACAATTGGCTCACCTGGAGTGCAGTGCTGCTGATGAGGTGGGGAGGAAGAAATACTTCTGTTTTATAGCAGGATGCCATTGCATAGGAGGAGAACCCAGCACTACACATCGGTGCAAGGGAACCCATGGGTTCCATCTAAGCCTTCACAACAAGTTACAAGGTAAAAGGGAGAACTCATGGTTTCTGGCACATACACGTTTTCAAGTTAAATGTTTCTGATGTAACCAAAAGGGGTGTGTACAGTCACACCATTAACAAAGGCAAGGTACAGATAAAGATCTCAGGCAGCAGCAAGCAGGATGATCACTATGGTAGTGGTGTGCTGCCAGAAGACAATAGCTGTATCTAACTATCACAAATATATCACATAAATTATGGGGGGAGGTTGACATAATGGTTAAGGTGTTTATCTTACAGCCACAGAGTGCAGGGTTTGATTCTCACTTAGGGCAATTGGCTAGGCTTAAAATGGTCCACAAGGGCAGTTAGCCTAGAACTGAATTATGAACAAAAGTCTGTATTATATATTGGTAGACGGGAAAGAGTTTTTTAACAAGAAGGATACAACCTTAAAAATAACTATAGTCATGTCTGCAGTGAGAAAAAGAAGCAATTCTTCCCTGGGTAGTGAAGTTCAGTTAGGGCCTTAGGAGGAAATCTTTTTCAGGTATCTTTGGTGAAGATTTGTCTGGATTAGAAAAAGGAAATGAGGCAAGCAGTTGGTCGTATTTAAGGATATCTCTGCTGATGCTCATGTAGGGAATGACTTTGATAATGTACTACCTTGTGTGCCTGCTATTAGATGTGGCCAGGCATGGAAGAATCACAGTAGGAAGGCAGTAGGGGAGAACCACCACAGAGCCTAAACCTTCATCTGGGGTTGGCAATGTGCCTACATTAGAGTGGGAGCTGATCACTAGTAATGAACTGGAATCTAAGCCAAAGCAGAGGAAGATACTCGATTTCCATTGAAAAGTGACATTTCAGTGGGACAGGTAGATGGTAGTAGTCAGACAGAGTTTGAGGCACTGCTGACAGATAATACCAAACTTCCTGTAGAAGGAGAGCTAAGGAGGGTCAGGCCACCAAGAAGGAATTAAGGCAGGCTGAGCTCTCAGATTCTACTTTACAGGACTTGAGAGAAGAGCTGGCCAAGGAGGCTCCTAACACTTAAGGGAATGAGGAGTCCATATACCCAGACAAAAGGGTATTGTACAGGAAATAGACTCCTGAATGAGGGTTAGAGGATGAAGTAATACAGCAGATGGTAGTACTCAAGGCCTGCTAATAGTTTCTTTCATCCATAGTCCATGATATTTATTTTGTAGACCACGTGGGCATAAAGCATAATAAAAGACAGCTTAGGAAGAATTTTATATGCCAGGGATTGCAGAGGATATAACTGGGTATGGAAGAACCTGAGAACAGTGCCAAAAGGGCAAAGCTAAGGTGTCTTTGATGTCTTTACCTGTTATTATGCAACCATTTCAGGGGTAATAACGGATATACTGGAATTTATGGGTGCCCTACATTTCATGGGTAAGAAATATATCCTGATAACGGTGGATTATGTCAGTAGATGCCCAAAGATGATTTTTCCATTGAAACAGAGAAACTGAAAAATACTTTGCTATACATTTTCAGCAGAGTACTTTACCACAGAAATACTGTCAGACAGAGGTGCTTACTTTGTCACACCTGCTGGCATGTTTGCTGAAGAGCTGTGGAATAAAATGGTTAAAAAATAACCCTTCTCATCCACAGAGAAATAGTATGATAAAGAGGTTTAACTCTGCATTAAAGCCCATGTTGAGAGCATTTGTAGGCCAGTTCAAGATGCAGTGGAATGTGTACCTGCCCTAGCTCCTTTTCACACGCAGGAAGGTACCCCCTGGAATTCACATATATTTCAACCTTTGCACTGTATTGTCACAGGGGGTAGGGTTTCCTAGATTTAATCTGTGATGAGTGGGAAGATGTCTGTGATTCTCACAAGAAGTGAGTTCTGAGGCATGTCTTAAACTTCAAGGCTAGGCATAAAGATCTGATGGAGCTCCTGGCAGAAGCAGAACAGTGACAAAGTAGTCTGATGAGACAGGACAGCCAGAGACAGATGTTCTGCTGGGCAGCAGATTATAGTGCTTATTCTTGTTATTCACAACAAGCTGCATGCAGCCTGGGAGTGCCATTTCCCTACTGTGAAAAAGGTAGGTGATGTTAACTAAATGGCATAGTTATCATGTTAGGAGCAGAATCACAAACGCTACCACGTTAACATGAGAAAACACTATTATGACAGACAGTCCCTAATTGTTAGTATGCGCAATTGATGGCAGAAGAAACTAAGGAGGGAGGGTATGGTGGTAGATCTCCACTTTGAGGCTCAGTCTAACACCTTAGTGGATTAGGTAGCCCTGTTACAGCAGCTAACTCCTCATCATGTTCAAAAGAAACTGGAATTTGGGGATACGTTTACTAGTAAGCCAGGTGTATCCACCTGGTGGAGCATGATGTGGACACAGGACTATGGCAGCCTATCAGACCCACCCCTTACAGGGTACTTGAAAGAGTTAAGCAAAGCCTAACAAAAAAAAAAAAAAAAAGTAGAGGGCATGTTGGGTCTGGGGATAATTCAGGAGTTCAGCAGTCCATGTTACTCATTAGTGATAGTTCCAAAGAAAGAAAGCAGCACCAGGTTCTGTATGGATTGCAGAAAACTGAACAGTCGCACAGAGGCTGATTCTCACCCTGATGTTCTGGGCAGATGAAGCTTTAGAGCAGATGAATGGGGCTAATTATCTCACAACTAATGACTTGATCAAGAGTTACTGGTAGGTGCACTTGATATTTGCAGCCAGCGAAAGGTCAACATTTAGGACCTGAGAGCAAGTATATAAATCACGAAGTTGTGAGATTGATAGCTTACTGATTTCTGACAAAACCCTTGTGGGTAAAGTTGCTGGTGTCACTTCAGAAAGGAAATCTCTTACCAGTGCTGTACCACAGGACTCAGCATGTTGGGCCCTATCCTATTTAACATCTATTTCTCAGAACTTCAGGTCAACACTTCTAGCCTATGGTTATCTACGTTTACAGAGGAATATAAATTGGGCTTTATTATTCCATCTTCCACTGACTTATGATTTCTCCAGCAGTGATTAGGCCGTGTTACCAATTTCTGTGAGCAGCGACATAGCAGGCTCATGTAGCACCCTTTGCCATTCCCTGAAGTACCATCCGCTTAACTCTGCAGAGAGCCCATTGGAGCTTTTGTATTATTTGGCTTCTTACAGGTAATGCACACACCCCTCAGCTTTTCAATTAAAGAGTAAAATAAAAAAAAAGAAAAACGAAAATCTGCGACAGTGCTTTTTCTGTACCAGTATTTTAGTACATAGATGAAATATGCTCAAGGAGCACAAACATTTCATCATGCCTACTAATACTTTGTTCCAGGAGCAGTTGCCATCTTTGCACCCACCCTTGCTAAGCTACTGTCTGCAAAGATAATGGTTGAAAATTAAATGTAAAACATGTAATATAGTTAATTTTGGTAAATATTTTTCTTTATTATATAGGTCACACAACCCTTAAATCAGATACTGTTGTAAGGTGTCTAGGCACTCCTGTTAATGCCGAATCTTTGGACATCGTGCTTTCACACTAGTTCAGAAAGAATTCTGTATGGTTCATCTAATTTCCAAAGGCATTAGCTCTAGATCCAGAGGAGTCTTAATTCTACTTAATGTGTATCTCATCAATCCTTTATTGAATATATTGACCCTTTTGGTGCGTGCACGTGTACACACACATACACACACACACACACACACACACACACACACACACACACACACACACACACACACACACACAGGACCACAGCTGCTCAAGGCTTGCAAGATTGCCCCTTCCATGCAGTATTGAAAGTCATTGGTTTCCCTGTCATTTTTCATTATTCTGCATGAAATTATCTTTCTTCTGATAGGAGGGTTTTCAGCCTGCAGAAATTCTTTTCAGTGCAGACAATATATAGACTGACACCTTTGGGTGCCACTAAGCTTGAAGATTGCCTCTTCTACACAGTATAGAAAGTCATTTGTTTCCCTATCATTCTGCATAAAATTATCTTTCTGTTGCTATGAGGATTTGCAGCCTGTAAAAAAATCATTTTCAGTGCAGACAATATATAGACTGACACCTTTGGATGCCACTAAGTAAGCTGCTAAAATTATCCTACTAAATGAGAAGGACACTTCATGTGTTAACGTAATTCAGGTTTGTTAAAGCTATTATATCTTGATATGTATGGCTTTCTTACCCATGAGCAGCTTGCCTGCCTTTGAAAAAGTAAGCATTTAAGCCTATTGCTACTGTTCCTTTCAGTAAAGACTGACCCATACCGACAATCCAAACTGTTAATCTAAAAAAAATCCTATCGCCTATTAGTCATACACCCAACTGTTTTTCTTTCCATACTGAACTCTGACAAAAACTCAAGGCATTTATAGCTGCTGACTGCTCTGTTACTTTTTCTCTATAATTACACTGTAAAACTTACTCAGCAGTTGGTTGACGAAACCGATTATTTCTGATCCTCAAAAACACACTTGGCTCAGGTCTGCCTTGATCTGTTACTCACCCCTACCCCCAGTTCTCACCCACCCCATTTATAACTGTATTTCTACCTACAAAGCACTCTTCTTTTAATACATAGACCCCTCACATTCCTGCCAGTATACCCACTCCAATTCTTTAGTTATCCTATTCCTTCTAAATCACTTCCTATACTTTAAGATTTATCTTGGAATTGTCAGTTTCTATTATTTAATTAACTTTATATTTCCATTCTCCTCAAATTTTCACCTACTTTTCATATTCTAGAAACAACTATTAATATTTTTTGTTGCCTTGACTAAACATATTGCTCATATGTCTAAGTGCTCCTCTACTCCTTTCACTGTCATACCACACATGTTGTATAACTCTAAAAACCTCTACTCTTGCCCATTCTACACACATTATTGGCCAGCCCTACTTGGACTAAATTGCATCAAACTTATTTAGCTTATCACCCAACCTCATTTACAAATACAAATCTGTCTACTTCACCACCTATTCTTTCAAGCTTAAATATAAGCCCAGTGTGAGACTTGCTATTATGCCCTTACCTTTACTTACATTACCAAAATATTTCAGAATGTGGTGATGTACACTCTAATCCTGGCCCAGACCCCTCATCTGTACCACCCCCCTTAACTCTTCTACATCTGTATCCCCATGAACACCTTAAAATTTTTTCCATCAACACCCAAAGTATAGCTAACAAAGTAACAGAATTCCATTCCTGGATTTCTCATTACTCTCCAGACATTGTCATCCTCACTGAATGTTGGCTTAAGCCACACAACAAAGACTCTGAAATTCTTCCCTAGGCTATAATATTACATGTGCTGATGGATTAAACAAAAAGCTGATGGGCCAGCCATCCTATTTTCAAACCACCTTGCCCTCTCTCTCATGCTTTGCTCTACTTACATTTCACTCCTCAGAGATACTAATTTCTAACCTGAAACTTAACAATCATAAAAATCTATGTATCATTGCCATGTATAGCCCTCCAGCTAAAAATATCCCTATCCTGGAAGACATCCTTAACTGGATATCATATTCCATATCCTATGAAACTACAATCTTTGGCGATGTCAGTATTGACCGGCAGCACATTTAAACAGACTATCCATCAAATAACATCAACCTATATGGATTTACACAACATATAACCTTCCATACTCAGCCCAACAAAACCTCAAATTCTGTCTCCATTCTAGGCTGTATCCTACCTTCAAATTCTAAACAATACAGCTCTCTCAAAATCAGTGACTACTACCTCACCTATGACCAGGGATTAATAAATCATGTCTTCAGAATTCAATTTCTTAAGGAATGCCATAACCTTACCAATGTTAAACCTGTTGTTTTCAGCAAAGTTATTTGATCCCTTAACTGGTCCAGTCTTTACACCTTACCTCTGGATGATGATATACTTAAATTTAATTCATAATTTCTCAATATCCTAAATAGTCTTGCCTCATCAGAAGAAAATGTATTAAATATATCCAAACTGTGTGGCTATTCCACACTAGTCTAACAAATTCACGACAGAGACAAGGGTTGGCAAAACTGGCAAAGAACTGAATCTCCTGCCCACAATCCAACTTCTAACCATCTACATAACCTTGCGAAAACTCAAGTCACTGCTAATAAAAACAGTATTACTTAGATCCACAAATAAACCATAGAAAACAAGAGATGTTGGTCCTCTATTAATTAAATCTTGCACCCTGGAACTCCTACACCCCAACCCCTGCCCAGATGGCTCTCCCATAGAAGCTGCTAATAAATGTACCTCCCATTTTATAGACTCTATTGCTACCCTAACACGAAATCCCATAAAAACTAACACTGGCCCTGATGAGGTTTTTCCCTTTCAGTAAACTATTTTGTCCTTAAAACTGTCTCTGCCACACATATAAAACACCTGCTCAGTAAGCTCAAGCCCTGCTTATCCTTCATTGATGACATACCTACAGAATATCTAAAGCTGTACTTACGTGTTAGCGCAACCAGATTTCAGAAGTCGCATATTTCGTAATGGTTGTGCGAAATGATGTGTGGTAACCTAAGCAGGGGTGTGTGACGTCCTAACTACTGTTCTTTCAGATTGTTTGCACATGGGGAGAGGAATAATGTTGGAATTCCTCTTGCCAGGTAGTCCCTTTCCTGACAGGTAAACCTGAGTGCTGCTTGTCAACCCGCAGGCTATCCTTCTCTTCAGGAAACCATTCAGGAAAACTCATTGTAAGGTGTATGTTCCTTTTTCATACTCTTTTTTTGGAAGGGTGTGTGGGGGTCTGAAGTGGGAGGTTTGCAGGTTTGTCTAACTGTCTTACAAAGAAAGAGTTGCTCAGCCAAAATGCAACATATTTCACATGGCGCTCGTTGAAGTTGTACCTCCCGATTGCATTACCATTAGGGGGTCTACCAGCATCTCTGTTTTTGCTGTAACATATATATTTCTATACTTTTAGAAACTATGATTAAGATGCAGGAGGGATGCCAACATTTAAAAGCTTGCCGTGATAAAAAAGTTACCTAACAAGTGCAACAATAAGTAAACTGAAAGACAGCTTGATTATGAACATGAGTTTCAGTCGGAGAAATACCGATCATACAGAGCCACCAGCATGCTGAATAAGATATAATTTTTAAACATGATAATGTTTATTGTGGGAAGTTGGCATAATGGTTAAGTTGTTTGCCTTGCAAACACAAGGTGCAGGGTTTGATTCTCACATGAGATAATTGGCTAGGCTTAAAATGGCTCATGAGGCAGTTAGCCTAGTACTAACCTATGAACCTATAATAACTTGGTCTCTTCCCAGTTTTTAGATCATGCCAAAGCCTTTGACACTGTCTCTCACTACAAATTACTCTGTAAAATGTCTGCATTTGGTCTGTCTAATACAACAATCAGCTGGTTTGCTATTTACTTTTCTCACTGTCGAAATCTGTAAAATCTACATACCCTGCTTTTCTCTCATTTAATACTGGTGTGCACCAAGTCTCTATCCTTGGACTTCTCTTTAGCATCCTTATTAACAACTTACATACATCATCCCAACAGGCTTCCCTCATCCAATATTCCAGTGACTCCATCCTCATCTGCCCATCACTATTCCACATTTGCATTCCCTTACTCAAAATGCTGTCAACTCCAAAGTACACTGTCTTTGTGAAAATCAGCTCTTCCTAAATCCCAATAAAATGAAACTATTACTATTTCTCTCCAAGTCCCTAACTCCTCTCAATAACAGTTTCAAAATAACATCTCTCAATCACACAGATATGTCCTACTAAGTTACCACGCATCATAACTGATGGTCAACTGAAATTTGATTTTCATATACAAAATTGTATAAAATAAATCACAAACTCAATATGCTCTACAGATAAAAAAATTGTTACCAACTCCTACAGGACCACACTGGCAAAGGCATACCTTCTACCTTCTCTACTGAATGCCTCATCAGTTCTTTCCAATATTCAAATCTTCCTTATCACAAACCTAGAACTATGTTATAACAAGGTAGCTAGATTTGCAACCAGTTTGTCATATAAAAGTCATCATTGGTGTGCTCTGAAAATATCAAATTGGCTTGAGCTGACCAATTCCGTCAGGCACACTCAACTTCTGCTTGCCCAGAAAATGATATATAATCCTTTTCATTGTCCATCCATCAGTAACATTCTCAAACAGTCCTAGCTGTCCACTTTGCTTATCTGAAAAACAGCTTCTTAAAACCCATAAACTTCAAAAAAATAAATAAATAAAACAAATCATACAACATACTTCATACTCCTGCACAGTAGCCATAACTTGGAACAAGATTCATATGGACATTAAATACCTTTACGTCCCATTTTAAAAACATACCCTAAAAAAATACCTTTTGCACTCCAAACTCTATAGTTGCCTTTCATCAGGTTAAACTGACCCTTTTATTTTTCCGTTCGTATATTCTTTTCTTTTTCTTTCATACTCCTTACTCCTTGGAATCTAGTATACACTTACTATCTTTCTGTATCATCACCTTCTTTAAATCTTCCTTTACCCTTTTTCTCTCTAACTTCCTTTGACCTTTCTTAGCCTATAATATTATTCTTATTGTCAAGTTTCAGTTTATACACATCCTGTACTTTATTACTTTTTCTTTCTGCATAATATTCAAATATACTTAAAGAATTATGTATATACATATATATGTTTTTGCATCTCTCTGAGATAATCATGCTTTTTCTTCTATTGATCTCATTTAAATAATTTATTGTAACTTTATTTACTTCTTTACAAGACCACTAAAATGTATAAAAAGCACTAAAAACACACAAACACATATGGATGCTGTCAGAATCAACGAAAATCAAAGTTATTTGCACATTTATTTAGCACTTTTGTCTATTCACAGTCTAGACATCATCAGAATAAATGTATCACTAATTTCCCTAGTTTAAATAATGCAAAAATCACAAGAATCACATGCACAAGTCATGTGACAACAATGAAAACATTCCATAATAATGTGTGCATATGCCAGTAATCACATCAATAATGTATATAATTATATGTAAAAATAGTGAAAATGTATAAAAATGCAAGCATATATTTATACATATAATTATAAACTGAGTATGCTATAATTTTACAGCTTGACTGATTTTAGCTTCAACAGACTTTGTATAGCTACAAGATCATTAAGACTTGAATACTTAATTAAATTTGAGGTGGTCTTGTGAAGTAGTAAAATAACTTACTATAAATGATGCAAATGACATCAACAGAAGAAAAAAGAACATGCTTACATCAGAGTCAGGAAAAAAACATATATATGTGTATATATAACTAAGTATATTTTAATATTATGGAGAAAGAATATGTAAAATGTAATTAAGTATCCATATCCTGACGATTTTGTATCTACTGGGTATCAGGGGTGTGGTAGTTCAAAAGACAGTGAGAAGAAAAGCAGTGGTACTATAATAAGACTGTGTTTATAATTGGTGGTGGTCTGTGGAGAAAGAGCAAACCCAGACGTTCATTAATGTTGTTTGAGTTGAAATTTCAGTATTTTCTATTGCTGATTTGGTTGATATTTAGAAGTAGTGAATTCCATATTCTAGAGACACAAGAGAAGTATAAAGAGCCATCTGAAGTATTATTAGACTTTGTTATTTGTGGGAGAGGAATTAAGTTTAAAGTACATTAATTAGTTGTTGTTGTTGTATTTGCCACAGCAGAACTCTGGTCTGCTAATGATTGGCAGCAGATTTTCTCCACACAGAAGATGCTTTAGCTGAGAATCGAACAGGACCACATCTTACTTTGAGGTGACAACGCTACCGCAGCACCACCACCGCAGTTAAAGTACGCAACATTATTCTGGCATGTGGAATAGTTTATGTGCAGTAAGCAGTTGAGCAAGAGATAAGGTATACGTTAGTTCAAGCCAAGAAAGGTATGTCAGTGCCAGGCAGTGATGGGATTTATAACACATATTGGTAAAAAAAATTGCAAATTTATTGTAGCATCACTTGAGAAGGCTGGCCTGTGAGGTGTGAATGTTGATTAGGATAGAAGCAGCATAAAGGAGGGTTGTAGCTATGTGTTTTATGGCAGTGTTAGTCAGGTAAGGTTTAACTCTATACAGGTTTCCACATTTCTAGCGTTTTTGTTTTAACAACTTCTTTAATGTGTTAGTCAAACTTCATATGTTCATCAATAGTGAAACCTAGTTTTATTTTGGAACCAAATTCCATATTGGTAATGTCTGAGGAAGCCAAGGCAATATGTTTTTTTGTTCAGAGATATTTGGGGGTGAATATTATTAGTTTGCAGTTTTTTGGCTTAAACAGACATTCGGCGTTGGTGAGCCAAACTTCTATAGAAGTAAAGGATTCTTGAGTTATCTGCTGTAGTTTTGACAGGTTTTAAGGCAGAGCAGATCAGTGTAGAGTCATCAACATACTGCCCATAGAACCTTGCTTGCAGGCTGTATGTAGATCATTTAAAATATTCTGAAGAGAAGGGATACATCCTTTTGGGACATCAGCTAGGACTGGAAGAAAGAAGAAAATTTTTTTTTCTATTTTACAACTTGGAATTGGTCAGAAAGGTAACTACTGAACCAGGAGAGGAATGATTAGGCAAAGACAAGGGAGTAGAGTTTCTCAAGTTGTTTAGTGTGTGTTATGGTAAGGCTGCAGAGACAGAGTTATTTGATATGAAGCTGAGTGAGGTAGTTCTAGTGCTGTGGTGTGGGCAGAAACCATGTTGATTAGGAGATAAGAAGTTATTACCATGAAGAATTTAAGGAGTTGGGATTGTGTAGTTTTTTTTCCAGAACTTTTGAAAGAGGGGAAAGAATAGCTATGGGTCAGTAGTTTGAGACTCTGGTTGAGTTCCCGTTTTTATTCAGAGATAAAGTATGTATATATATTTTTCAATAAAGTAGGTATGTACCTTTCTTTATGGAGTATGAAAATTGGGTATGGTAGGGCATTTGCTGTCAGTTTAATGTATTATATAAGTAAGTTGTCAGGAGTCAGAGTTAGCAACTTTTTTAGTAGATGTGGGGACAGAGTTGAAAGAGATGTCTGACTTAAAATGCTTTGTTTCCTGGGTGATTGTGTTCAAGGACTGAGTTTTTTAGAAGTAAAACTACTGTGTCTGTGTAGGGCAAGTTGAATAAGGAGGCGATGCATTGTTTTTTCTGAGTTAGAGGAGGGGGTGATTGGGTGATATAGCCTGGCTGGAGGAGGTGGCTGATTAAGGACCAGAAGAGTTCTGGGTTGTTTGAATTGGAGTTCTGGAGGTTTGTATAGCATGCCTTCTTGTCTTTCTTTTTTTATGTTTTGAGCCATTTATAGGATAGAAAGTTTGATACACGTTTGCTTTTTAGTCAGACTTTCTAAGTATCATCCCTTTAATTCATTTGTTTTAGCTGTTTAATCAACTAGGGTGCTGGGTTACATTAGATAATTTTGTTTTGATAGGGTCATGTTTGTTTAGCATATTTAGGAAGATTGTATTAAATTAGCCAACTGTGTCATCTAATGCTAGAGTGTATAGGGGGTTCCAGGTAACAAGTTTTAGATTGTCATTGAATGTGTCTTCGTTGAAATAAGAAAGGCTGCTTGCTTCATTATAATGCCACTGCCTTTGTATGTTGGTTTGGTCACTGGTAATGAAGGTAGGTAGATTATCATTAAAGGAGTAAAGGAGGGAGCAACTAGCAGTAATTTTGCTTGTGGTTGGTTAGGATCCGGTCTAGGATATAATTTATATCTGTATTCTTGTTGTATCTAGTTGGACTGAAGATGAGTTGGGGTGTTGAGTCACTATTTACTGTTTGCCAATTGATGTTAGTCCCTTGTGGGATGTTTGCAGATACTCAGCAGAAGAATTCATTGGTGGTGTATTAATGTTGTTGTCTGGGGTATGTATATAACAATAATGCAAAGGGTCTTTTGTTTATTAAGCTTAAGGCAAGAAATGAGAAGTTCAGCATTTTTAATTGTGGGTTGATTAATAGATGGAGTGATTTGTAATGTATTTTGAAAAATGATGACTATGCTAGCTCCTTTTTTCTCTGTCCTATCTAATTTAAGTATGTTATGCCCCCATGGGATGATTTCTTCATCTTCATCTTTCATATCCTGTTTTAACCAGGTTTCAGTTGCTGCTACATTATCATGGGAATAATGGGCTAACATTGCATGGAATTCAGGGAGCATATTGCACACACAACACATTTTACTGTTGTAGATGTGCAGGCCTAAGGCTTATTTTGGTTTAAGGGTCTTGCAGTAGTAGGATCAATGGGGTTTATATTAGTGTCCTGTGTTGGAACAGAAAGTCTAGGGTTTGGGTAGATATCTCCACATAGTTTTAGAAATGAAAGATATGAGTGTTGAGAAAACATATGCTCACTTCTGACTTTTGAATGTAGTAGTGGTTTCAGAAGGGTGAGTTTGAGGCTGAGTATTTTAAACTTGAAAGAGTGGAGGGATGTAGTGATGAATACATTTGTAGCTACGTGGAAATGAAAGTATGTGTTGGCTTTGGTGTCTGTAGTAGTAGTGGTAGTAGTACCAGGGTAAGGTAAGTATTTGATATGGAGGTCATGTTTTGGGGCTGTAGAGATTGCAAAGTGTAAGAGGGCTATAAGCAGTACTATCTGTGCTAGGATCACTGGTGGATGTGAGGATTATAAGTAGTACTATCTGTGCTAGGATCACTGGTGGATGTGAGGGTTATAAGTAACACTATCTGTGCAAGGATCACTGGTGGATATGAGGCAATCTGTTTTAAAGTTGCGTATGATGGGTACTGAAGAGTGTGAACCTTTTGGTGAAGAGAGTAAATGGTTATGAAGGAGGTTTGAGGCAGTGACTGAGTAGGTTGAGAACTGGGATTGAGTAATGATAATTAAGAATTAAAGAATGATATGGGCTTGGGATAAATGAAGAAATGAAACTGTGGTAGTGTGGTAGAAGGATGTGGGTATATTCTGGATGATAAGTTAATAATAGTTAGTATCACTCTCCTACCTTTCTTGACAGTCATGCTTAACTGTCACAAGTCTTCTCTCACGAAATCCATCCATCTCTTGGCTGGGCATCCTTATTTTCTCTTGCTTTCTCCCTGTCTCTCCTAAATCTTCTTCATCAAATCATCTTGTCCTTTCTTGCACATCTGCTTAAACCTCCTTAATGAGATCACATTGACCTCTGCACTTTGGGCTACTTTGACGTCTGTTCTGATGTCTTCATTTCTTCGTCTTCTCTTCTGTCTCACAGTGTGAATCCTACTATCTTCCAGGCACCTGATTCAGTCACTTCAAGCTTCTTCAACTGCTGTGCCTTCACTGCTCCAGCTTCTCTGCCATATAGAAGAACTGGTTGCACCGCTGTTTTATCCACCTTACATTTCAGCTTTATTGGCAGCCTTATTTCACTTACTACTCCTGACACTCTGTGCCAGTTGGCTGAAGAATGTCTGATTCTAGCTTTGACCTCCTTATTCCAACTTCCCTTCTCCACACCATACACCAGATACTTGAAGCTGTTAACTTTTAACAATATTATCCTTCATACCAATTTTCAGCATCTTCTGATTTACTCCATTTGCTACCACATCATCTGTCTTATTGTTACTCAGTTTCATTTCATGTGACTTCAGTGTTGCATTACATTTCTCTGCCATTTGCTGAGGTTCTCTTCAGATCCTGCTTATAGTGCCATGTTGTCTGTATACAGCAGTTTACTGATATGTCTTCTCTGACCTATATTGCTAATGTAGTCTGTCACCTGTGTTAATAGTAGTGGGGTCATAGCTGAATCCTGATGCATAGCCTCTTCTACTGGTAAGCCATATGTGTTTGTACTTTTGTCATTGGGTCATTGTAGATATTATGCACTAATTCTATAAAAGCTTCCAGGACTTTGAATCATTATAGGACTGCCTGAATCAGCTTTCTTGTTACCTTGTCACATTCCCACTCCAGGACTCTGGGTTTCTGAAAACCCTGGTTAAAAGAACTAAACCTTCATCAACAGATAAGTAAGACACATTGGTATGATATCATAATGCAGGTTATCACCACCTCTGGACCACATTTTCACTAAATGCCAGGCAGAGTAGCAACCTTGCTACCTTCAAATTAAACCTAGATAATTGTATGTGCAGCCTGAAAGTCTCCCCTGATCTGTCTTGTATTGTCTTCCTTGAGGCTGAAGGGAACTTTTGAATAAGGATTATTGGTTAGACTGGTAAAGGTCTGCAGCTAACCTAGTACTTACCTAAGAATCTATATGAGTTTACAAAAACACCCCTTGAGATGAAGAATACCCCAGCAACTCTCCAGAGGCTGGTAGTTCGCATCCTAGCTGGAGCAGAAGATCATGCCTTTACTTACCTAGATGACATTCACACCCACAGCTGGTTATGGAAAGACATGTTCAGCATGTCAAGTAGGTTTATAACAGACTGCAAGGGGCAGAGTTGACTATTAGGGCTAAGAGGTTTCAGGTGGATATGTCAGTGGTATCTACTGCCAATCATTAGTGGACTGGAGTTCCGCTGTGGCGACCCCTAACCAGGAAAAAGTCGAAAGAAGAAGAACATATGAGCCATAGAATGGGTTGGGTAACTATAAAACCAGAACCAGACAAGATCAAAATTATTTGGGTGTGGCCCACCCCTACTACCAAAAAACAAGTGAGGGGATTCATAGGGTCAGCAGGCAACTATAGGAAATTTGTTTCACACTATAGTGCAACAGCTATTCCACTTTACAGACCTTATCAGGAAAACATATAAGATAAGGTTGCCTGGGCTACAGCCTATGATCATGCATTTCAAAATCTCAAAGAGTTTTTGAGTGGACTTCCTGGAGTGGTCAGGCCTGATTACAGTCAAGAATTCATTGTACAAATAAATGCTTCCAACTACAAGGTGGAGACTGCAATTAGACAGGTTTCATCAGAGGGAGAAAAGCACCCTATTGCATATTTGAACAACAGACTTCAATCCAAGAAAGAATGAAGAAATCTTATATAGCCACAGAGACGGAGGGTCTGAGTACAGTCTGGGCTATGCAAATGCTACAATCCTATTTCTATGGCAGAAAGGTTATGGTGGCAGAAAGATTATGATGGATACAGACCACAGCCCTTTAAAGTAGCTACATAGGGTAAGTGGGCAGAATGGAGAACTTCTTAGAATGAATTTAACCTTGCAGTTCTATAACATGACTATCCACCTGCATAAAAGTGATACTGCTTATTCTGATGCAGATGGTCTGTCTAGGAAGAGCATAGATTAGTGCACCCAAAAGAGAGTTCATCCTTGCTTCAACCTCTATTTTATGAGGGTTGCCTCCAGAAGACTTTCTTGGGGTTCTTATGGAGAGAGAATTGCGGTACCAAAGTTGAAAAACATTATTTCTAATTTCAAATGCTGGCACATTTGTAAAGTAAAGTTTGAACTTTTCTTTAATCTACAGTATGCATGTGCTTTTTGTGGCCCAAGAATGCGTGACTTTTTCTGTAAATAAAGGAAATTAAAAGAGAAGAAATGTACGATACTTAAATTTAAAGTGTAAAATGTGAATGTGACACTACTGTGTTGGAAAACCATGGATCATAAAAATACAATTGCAATGCACTTTAAATGGCAGTTAGCCAGAACTGTGAAAGAAGTAGCCACTATTATATAAACAGTCAAGGGATGATGGGAATCTTGTTTTTCTTTCCTATTGTTTTCTGTGTGTGGAAAAAGGATGTTGTAATTAGTTATTATTCCTAAGAAACTACACCACTGCATGTACTGGAGGGAGGGTCTGAAGATGAAGTAACTTATTTTCTTTTCAGTGAGAAAGAGAAACACTGAGGATATATATTTTGTAGTTGACACCAAACACAAATAATCTTTGTTTGGAAGATTTTATTGACACATATATGAAAGTTTGGAATGCAACCTTATAGTATTTATTTTTTAATTTAGAATACGTAGGTCCAGTATTTCTTCAAGGATAGACATCTGAGGTATGTATTTAACTAGAGATCAGATTCTGTTTTAAATATTCTGTAAAACTGACTGTTAATTTCTGTTCTCTGTAAAGTGCTTTGAACTGTGCATATTTAAAGGGTAATCATGCCTTAAACACACTATTTCTTTTGCCAAAGTTCATTTACCTCCCTAAAGAATTATCCCCATACTTTCAAATATGCAAAAGTGTGGCTTAGCAGTCCCTCTCCCCCTGTAAAATGTCAGTTCTAGTAAACTTCCTGGATGCACACCATGTTGAAACTGAATAAAATCTTATGATACTTCCTTTAGGAATGTGTCTCCCTTGCTCTTGCATCATTTAACCTATCATATCTGAAAGCCTTTTGCCAAGTAAAATACAAATCAAGGTATTTCATACTCACTGAGGTCATAAAGCTAATTAGTGTCAAAATTCACAACTCTTTGATTTGGCATTCTCATATAATGTTAAATTCTTTCCCTTGCTTTAGGCATTAAAACTATTAACCCTCTTGTAGCCCGAAAGTCAATAAATCTGATAACCACTGAGAACAACTTCACTAATTAGCAGAATAGGAAATGCAACATTCTCATTCTGGTTCAATCAGAGAGGTAAGACAAGACCTGAAACTCAAAAATATCATTATAAAAGGATATGTTATCCTAGACATCTTTATCCTTTTGTAAAAAAGTTTCACAAATTGTCTGGCACATATTTAGGAATCTTATGTGAGACTCACTGAAAAACTTAAAAATTTTTCACTTAATACTCTCAAACCTGCTAGTATTTCTCACTATTTCTATTCTACATGACTGGGACTATAATCTGACAAGGCAGTCTAGGGCATTCCAATTTCATCAGCTGTGCCATCACAGTACTTTATGATCAAAAAAGTAGCTTTCCAAGAAAAAATAATAATTTCAGCATGTCTCCCGCATAACAGCATTCACAGAAAAAATAAAATTAGCAATAAGTAGTCATCATGCTGCTGTCAGCCTTGGATTGTAGAAATTAATGGAAAAGTAAAAAATTTATATTTTTTTCTGTTATGTCTCTAGTAGTACTTTAATTTGTAGAACTACTATATTTTTTGTTTAAGAAAAGTTTTATTTATTCATTTTTACATTCTTGTGACTAGTATAAGCCACGGTGGTGCAGCGGTAGCATTGTTGCCTCACAGCAAGAGGTTCTCCCATTCGATTCTCAGCTGGAGTACCTTCTGTGTGGAGTCTGCATGCCCTCCCCGCTGTCGAGTGGCGTTCGAAAGACATGCATGAATGGGCATGCCTTTGTTGAAGGTTGGGTGTCAGGTTGGCACCACAGCACTGTAAAAATTGACTGCCAATCATTAGTGGACCGGAGTTCCGCTGTGGCAACCCCTAACCGGGAAAAGCCAAAAGAAAAACAACAGCATTCTTGTGACTAGTATTTATTATAGCAATAACCCACGCCTGGGTGTGGGTAATGCTGGATTTACCCACAGTTGGCGTGGTTTGGTCCCGAGGGCGAAGCCCGAGGGACCAAACAAAGACAACCATGAGTAAATCCAGCATTACCCACACCCAGAAGTGGGTTATTGCTATTATACAATGACATTATTTAAGAAAAGAAATAATTATTTTTCTTAAATAATGGCATTGTATAATGCCTCTTTGCTGCCCTTCCGCAGCTGTCTGGTGTTCCGCGGCAGTTCTGATGTACTGCGCATGCCTACGCAGTACATCAGAGCTGTGGGCAAAAGAACGGAGAACGCAAGATCTCCGTTGCTTTTTACTGTCTCACTATGTTAAATGGGTTTAACATAGCGAGACAGCTTTAAAATAAGCAACGGAGATCTCCGTTGCTTATTTTAAAGCTGTCTCGCTATGTTAAACTCATTTAACATAGCGAGACAGGTTAAAAAAAAAGCAACGGAGATCGCAAGATCTCCGTTGCTTTTTACACACTGTGTCGCTATGTTAAAGGAGTTTAACATAGCGAGACAGCTTTAAAAAAAGCAACGGAGATCTGCGTTGCTTTTTTTAAACCTGTGTCGCTATGTTAAACTCTTTTAACATAGCGAGATAGTGTTTTATACTAACGGAAAAAGTCCGGGCGACCGGACCTTTTTCCGTTAGTATATTGAGGGATTTACAATGGGCACGCTGGTTGGGCTGGCCAATCAGCATGCACGTTTTAGAGGAGGCATTGTATAATATTTATTTATGCATTATAGATATCTGGGAAATGAGCATTATTTAGCTTTGTAGATTGGCAACGCTGTGGTATCTGCAGTCAGAATCCTGATTGCTTTAGCATACTATCACTGAAATATTACTTTTTATAATTTATATTTACTTAAATCAAGAGACACAAGTAACTGGTATGTTTAGGTTCATAGCCATACATAAGTCGGTGGCCGGATTATTACACCAGGAAGAAAGCTGTGTTGAATTGGATAATTTCTTAGAAGTGTGTGTGTGTGTGTGTGTGTGTGTGTGTGTGTGGGTGTGTGTGTGAAAATAATTTGTTTGAAAAACATTACCAAGGCTAAGGGATGCTTTAAGATACTGTGATTCACACAGAAACTGGTGAGATAGGGGCCTGTGTTGCTAGGTCAAAGACTGAGCTCTGTTAGTGATCAGTATGTAGTCCTAGTCTTCCTAGTCTAGGTTCGGATGTTGGAAGTCCATACCCAGGACAACAGTAACTTTTCCATTTATGATCTTGGGGATGGGTTACATTTGTTGAATATAGGCTCATAGGTTAATAGGTAAATACTAGGCTAACTGCCCTAAAGGGCCATTTTAAGCCTAGCCAACAATCCAACATCAGAATCAAACCCTCTACCTTGTGTTCATAAGGTGAAGACCTTAACCATTATGTCAAACCCACCAAGTTTCAGCTGAAACAGCAGTGGCATCATTTACCAAGATCTTTAGGCACTAATTATAGTCCTTAATTTTGCTTACATCTGCTGCCCAGGTAACCCTGTAGTCCTAAATATTTTGTAAGTTTACATGCCTTTCTAAATTAGATGCAATGAACCACAGCCAGACCTGCATATACAAACATTTCCTCTCTACCACATCATCATCATCAAGGCCAGCTTCCAAAAGAAAAGACCATGCATTACACTCTTCTTGGATTTTAGTCACACAGTCCGCGCCAACTATCTGCTATTTTTTAATACATTCTGCTGACACATTATAATTGGTCTCCTAGGAGGACATCCTTCACCTAACTTCTCAGATCAGAGAAGATAAAGTTGCTGCCTTTTTAAGCCATGGAGTCACAGAAAGCAACCACATTTGCCAGCACTGTCCTGTAACCTGCCAGTTTTTTCATAATACCTACAGAACAGAAAAGACCCTTCAAAGACTGACCCTCAAAAAAGTCAACTCCACTATCCGGGAATTGACTGCTGCAAGCATTAGCAATTCAGTCTTCAGTTTCCTAAGACAATAATGCGTATCACATAAAACAACGCACTGTGTTAAAAGCACCAATGGCTGAAAAGTTAATCAAACTAAAGATTAACTAGGTAAATACGTTCTCCCTTGAAAAGGTCATAAGAATAATGGCGGTTTTATATTCCCAGTCCAACACATATAGCCCACTAACATCCATACCTTTATAACACTTACTTCATTACTATTAAAAGGTGCTGCCTTGGATTAACATAAACTTGTGGATGCAGTCAGCCAAGATATCCCATGCTTATTTGCTAGGTGAAAATTACTTTGATGACATACTTCCATTTCCTATTTAAAAAAAAAAAAAAATAGCGAAACTGCTGAGTTATGAAAATGTCTACCACTGATCAACACTTTAAAACCCTCTTAACCTGTTAACACAAGGCTCTCAGATCCCCAAGTTATTTACCCTCAGATGATGTCCAAATAATCTTTATAAGAATCTGGTATTATCAAATCTTACCATTGATGTTACTGAATCAGATTTGTGTGAAATTTTCTCTTTTACTTAAACCTTTTGGGTATCAGTAGTATGACTCTGTCTCTCCCTGATAGCCATTGGACTTAATGGGGGCAGTTTAATTAATCCAAAGACCATGCTCCCTCTCCCTGATATATCCCGGTGGTATACTGTCTGGAAGTGGTAGAACAAACCTCTCCAGTACCAGTGTGGTTTTCACGTATAGGTATAAGAGGAACTATTAGTCACATTTGGGTTGGCAGTGGTGGGATTCAAACCCTCATCAGTGCTGGTCATCCATGATATTTGGTGGCGGTTAGGAACATTTGTCACAGTCTAAGTCACTGAAAATGTATCCACCTGCACACTTCTTGCTTCTCATTTCTCATGGAAGTAATTCCAGCTCCAGATCCCTTTGTTATTCCCCATAAACTGTACAAATGTAATACCTTTATCCCCTCCCTCAGCACTTTGTGGCTCTCTGTATGAAACGCACATGCTCCAAATAACTTCGACCTCTCCAAATCTATTACCACATTAAAATATCGGATGGCGCAGTGGTGCAGCAGTAGCATTGTTGACAGCAAGAAGTTCATCAGTTCAATTCTCTTCTGGGGTGACTTCTGTGCGGAGTCTGCATGTCCTCCTGCATTCATGTGGTTTTTCTCCAGGTGCTTCAGTTTCCTGCCACATTACAAAGACATATGTCTGGAGCATTTCTCCCGGGGCCACTGCTGAAAATTGGCTTCATTCCAAGTCAGACTTTCCCAGTTAACAAATGTTAGATAAATGAACATTATCCAGTCTCTCACCTGCCTAACTTCCTTTACCTTCATTAAGCAATCTTCTGCCACCTATTTGTGATACTCAGTTCCCTATACCCTACAAGTACCATTCCTGTCCTCTGTCTCAATCATACATCTACCATTAACCTTCCCTCCACATACCTTTAATACATCTGCTGCTCCCAACCTTCTATTTCCATCTTTTATATATTCTAATTATTTTCTAACTTCTTGTGTAACCTTTGTATGTCTGTCCATGAGAACTGTGAGTCCCTACGAGGGAACACTTCTAAACCAATGTACATAAGGTATAGTACCACTTTTTATATTCAAATTGTTTTCTAACTTCTTGTGTAACCTTTTGTATGTTTGACTATGTGGAGCTTTTCTCCCCGGGCCTCTGCTGAAAATGGACATGTATCCAGTCGGACTATCCCGGTAAACAAATGTAAAATAAAATAAATACATAAAAAAGAAATAGTATCCCTATCCCCCACTTCCTCCTTTTCACACTGATAGGGAGTCTCCCTCATATCTCATTTGTTAAAATTAAGTTCTGAAGCATTGCCACATCCCTGTCTTTTTCTCAACAACCTCACCAAGTTCATCTCCCATTTTATCAGGTTTTCTATTCACCACATTCCACATAGCTATTATTATTATCCACCCCCCCATCATTCCTCTGGTATTAGGTCCACTGAACCCTTGGGTTGGAAGAAACCCCTTACCTATGCTTCTATGCTTCCTTTGTCCAAGAAAGATGCTACATTCCATCAGCCTCTCATGCAGGAACAGCCATCATAATACCTTAGCTGCATATCTACGACGCCACCCATCTACTCACTTTTCCCCCTTTCACTATTACTTCTTCCCATCTTCTAGTCATATTTCCCTTGGCAATATGTAGCACCAGTAGATTACTTTTCTAACAAGGCCCAAAACAATTTATAGTGCCCTATTTTAGACAAAAGTTCTTTTAATGTCCAACTCTACAAATAGTTATTCATTGACACCTCTAGTTTCCATATTCCCCACAAGATGCTTTCTCACCTACCAAAGAAACTTCAAAAATGGCCTAAGTCTTCAGGAATTAGTAGCTATTGTGATTACTTTAATCCTAAACAGCAACTCCTTACCCCTATTGACTCTCTTCCTAACTTTTCCTACACTGTCTTTTCAGCAGACTCATTGTCCTATACTTCTATTCTACGTATTTTCCCTCTGTATCCTATAGTACAGAGAAAACTCCTGACCTAGTCCCCCTATCTTCAGTCTTATGGACTCCGATTTCTACTTGTCATTACCTATACTGCTCTTAAAGATACAAGTACCAGTAAGACCAGTGGTAAAGACCATCACTCATCATTTTTCTTCTTTCATATACACTCATTGTTTACTAAATTAGCAATACAACTGATACACATTTGAGAAATGTATGCGTTTCTATGTCCTATAATCCCCCAAATAAAATTTATGATACCTCTAGCTAAAGAATATCCAATATTTATTGCTTATCAATCTCCCATTTCTCATGTTTCCCCATACATCCTCATATCCCACTTTTCAAACTTTTCAAGGGAACCTCCTGCTTAGAAGCACCTTCCTTTAGCTTTTGCCTAATGATGGACAATATATTTCTAAATGCATAATGTATACAGCACAAATCATAAAATCCAGTTTCTCCTTAATTACTAATGTTATGTCATTCCTCAGTTTAACAATACAAAATATGTCTCATATCTAGAAGCAAAAATATAAACAATAGTACCCTATTATTTTCTACTTTTTACCATGATGAGCCCACTCTCTGTGGTCACATATAATTTAGAACTATTCGAGCCTCATTATAAAATTTATCTTAAAATTATAGAAATTCAAATGATTCAGGTTATTCCCCCACACATAATAACAAACAAAAAAAAGGCATTTCCAGCTTTGTACTATGTGTCTACACCAAAATTTACATACATTTCCCCACCCCTTTTTCAAGATAACCACCTAATTTCAAAACAAGTAATTTAACTTGACCCAAAGACCACACCCCACTTTGCAATATCTATACAGTTTAAATCAAAGCTCACTGCTGGTTTGAAATAGCATTTAATGCCATTAATGTCCATTAACAGAACTGCAATAGGAAAAAAAAAAGTGTATTCCTGTTCTGGAATGCATCTGCAACATCACTGCATCGTCATTTACAGAATGTTCATGTTTCCTAAGACCCATTTCCTATCACTGTCTGCAGCAGGAACTAATGATTAAACACATTGTTATTGTCCATTCAGTTTTCTTTAAAGCTCCAAACAATGCAAAAAGAAACCTTCGAAAATGACCGCTTACCTTTGGTCACTGATTTATCTCAGCTAATATCCAAAACACTACCTCCTGCCTTTTCTTAAACCCTCTCCATCAACTCATTCCTGGTTCAGACCACCGCTGAGAAGTTTCTTTTTCTTCAGTTTCATACACTTATCAGCATTCTTCCCCATTAACACTTCCCCCTACATCAGCATTCTTTTCCATTCTCACTGACTGCTTCTCTCTCTTTCTCTCTCTTTCTGTTTCTCTGTCACTCAAACAAGATATGGAAGAAAACATCTTGTGAGTAGGTCATCAATCAACATTATGGACCTCACCCATACACCATCTTTACAATCCTCTCAGTTACTGGAGTTCTGCTGCATACACGATTTATTCCATTTCACCTCCCCCTTGGTCCATTTGTTCATTGGCCTCTTTGCCTTGAACTCTTTGCTCTGATAGTCATCTAATTTTCTCCTTACCTCTATTCGCAAATATTCCCAACTTATCTCCATTTTTCTGCCCTTTCATCCATAACAAACATAATTTTCCATGTCTAACAAAGTGCTCCTCATCTACTCATGATCTTTAAGAGGAGATCTATCTCTTATATCTTGGCCCATGGCTTTTCTCTCTCTCTTTTTTGTCCCTCCCTCTGAATCCTTATTATTCACCAGAGCAGCAATTTTCTGATCCATGGGCAATGTTAACTCCTTCTAATCCCTGCTTGCTTATACTGATTTAATTGTAACATCAAGTTGGCCATCTTTTGAATTCTCCACTCCACCTAACTCTTAGCCCACACCACAGGCATCTTTGTTTACTCATGGCTCTTTCTCAGGTTCTCTGACCCATTAGCTCATTACTCCCCTCAAACTGCACCCTGTTCCATTAGTAGGGTCCACTGACTCCCATCTACCACCTATTCATTCTTCTGCCACAGAATTGCTGTGTATAACTTCCCTCCACAAATTCAAGACAGCTGTGGATATCCTATGTCACTTTGGGTAAACTTCTAGGAAGTAATATTCCAAGACATTTCTTCTGTTCCATGTAATTAAAAAGCCTTCCACAAAGCTTCTCAGGTCATCAACCACTCCTTGTATCATTTACTGTGCTCTTTGACAATAAAATGCCTTTGCTGAACACTTTTTGTCAGCCCTATCTCTATAGGGTCTGTCTATCCACCAGCCCAGGTCGAGTCCTTCAACTACTCTTTCTCACAGTCATTGTTCCACAAGGCAAATGGGGTCTTGCCCCTCCACCCTTTCTTTTAGCCCAACTGTCTAAACATCATTTTAATGGATCCGTATCTTCACACATAGCCACCAACATTTTAGACACCTCCAGTAATGGCTTCACTTCACTTTTTAGCTACTAAGTCATATGCTTATATTTCCCCAGTCTACTCTTTATTACTGCCAATACCTCCTGGGACTGCACTGCTCCATGCCTCACTTCTCCTGTGTCTGCTCTCCTCACCCCAAACTCATTGATCAGGCAGTGCAGAGCCAAATGTATTTTAAAAAGTTTAGCCTCCATACTTAATGATGTGATTTGAGCCAGATCATGGTTTATGGGGCCCTAGGCAAGGTAATAGACCAGTCCCCCCGTACAGTGATTCCAGTGTCCAATGACTTGCCTGTCTCTTCTCAAGTTTCATAAACATTGTTCATATCTGTCAGGGTGCATACTATTTTCTTCTTTACTTTTACAATGATTATAGATATTCAGATTTAATTTAAAGCTTTTATTTGAAAATGTATAGCACAAACACTGATGACCATTTGCTAAACAAAACAGTCTCACATTGAAAACAGATTTAGCATGAGCAACAGGACACTTCTCTGCCCCTAAAACTCACATTGAATGAAAATGCATTGAAACTTGCATTCATTGAAAATGTATCTGGCCAGTTCAGATTAAATGTACCATGGGCCTTGGACTGTTTACACACCATGGGCTCCTTGCACTTATTTTTATATTTTAAATTATCCAGAGTCCTACCAGAATAGATAAAAAATCAAATAGACAGTCTATCCTACACTGGACATGGGCAAATAATCCCTCCCACAAACAACCCTCTGTCTGTTTAGCTGACAGTCTGTGACCATATGCCAACCTAACTCCTCAGACAACACACAAACCCTATTAAACATACCATTTATCTCCAAATCTTTAACAAGAAAAAGTTCAACCCCCAAGATCTAATAAACAAACTAAAAAATTCAGCTGAACTTCCCTCAAGAACCTGCCCCTAGATGATGTGGTAGAACATTTTAACTATATTTTCCTTAGCATCCTTAACAGAATGTCACCGCCTAGAACAGTCCATGCTAAAGTAAATTATACGTCATGGCTAACTAATGAAACAAGAACCCTCCTTAAACTAAGGGACAAAACTTGGCAATTATGGCATACTAACAAACTCAAGCTAATCACATAGCTTATCAGCAAATCTGGAATAAGGTAACAAATCCTTCGTCCTGGACAATCCTCAACCCCACCGCTGATATACCAAATAACTCAGGCACCATCGCAGAACATTTTAATAAATATTTCACTGAAAGTATTCTATCTCTAACCAAAACTAATCTACCCAGTCTAACATTGACACCTAGACCAACCAATAATAATAACAATACTTTCTCCTTCCATCCCATCTTCATAAAAACCATAGAAAAACTACTAAAGAAACTCAAACCTTCCACAATAGCAGCCGATAACTTACCAGATGAATTTCTAAAATTAGCAGCAGAAGCCATTTCCTATCCTGTAGCAATACTTATTAATCAGTCCATTGTTGAACAACATGTCCCATCTATCTCGAAAATCTCACACATAATACCCCTACAAAAAGGTGGTAATTCAACTAAACTCACAAATTATAGACCCATCACCATTCTCTCCCCACTATCAAAACTACTGGAAAGGTGCATTCATTCTCAAATTTGCAATATCTCACAACCTGAACCAATACCCTATTTGACAAATTTCAACACAGTTTCAGACCCTATCATAGTACCACAACTGCCCTCCTCAGCTTTACCAACACCATCAATCAATTCAGAAATTAAGGTAAAATAGTTTTGTCAATCTTTTTATATATGTCTAAGGCCTTTGATACAGTTTCCCACCCCAAACTACTAACTGTTCTCTTCAATGTAAATCTCAGCCTCTCTGCCCTCACATTGTTCTAAAGTTACCTAACAGGCCATCAACAAGCAGTAAAGTGGCTCCAAGATCTATCCCCCCTACTCCCAGTCACATTAGGAGTCCAACAGGGATCTCTTCTTGGTCCTCTTCTCTTCAGTATATTTACTAATGTCTTCAACCCTGCCATTCCCCTAACGTCTATAATCCAATATGCAGATGATTCTATACTTATAAGTGCTGCATCTACCATACAACAGCTTCAAGACATAACTCAAAAGTCCTTCACTGAAATTGAATCATGGCTAACCAGCTCTTAGCTCATACTTAAGACTAACAAAACCAAACTCATGCTCTTTTAACCTATCAGACCCTCAGACTCCCCACCCACCTTTAATATCACTGCTAGCAATAATACAAAACGTATTCCCGGACCACACACAAAACTGTTAGGAGTGATAATTGATAATAACAAACAACAGGAACAAGTTCCACCAGGATTTATTTAAAAGCACAAAATCTTTCTCTCTGACGTCTCGGCCAAAAGCCTTCAAGGAGAATAAAACACTTGCATGCAGCAGCAGCTTATATACATAGCAAATGAGATAATTACATGATTAATCAATTAGTACAACAATTCAACAAACTAATGTTCTCCAATTGAGCTCTTCATTCAGCCCAAAAGGAAACATGGTTTTAAATTTTAAAATATATACAGTTTCTTTCTGCACTAATCTAGTCTTGACATCAATATCATTGTACATAGAAACACAAACTTGTTCTAAAATAGTTCCTTTCAAGCCCTCATTACATTTATCATGTGCTTCCAAAAATGTGCTGCAACTGGGCTGTCTTCTTTACCATTTTTGATGTCTCTTAAATGCTCCAAGAACCTTATTTTAAAAGGCCTCTTTGTTTCCCCGATGTAAAATTTGTTACATGGGCACTTTAGAGCATAAATGACACCCTCAGAATTGCAACTAAATGTACCCCAACTGTCAAATTTAACATTATTAATAAAATTAAAATTGGATACAATATGTTTACAAACCTTACATCTCCCACAGGGAAAAGTCCCAATTTTAGCAGGTTCCATGTATATTTGTGATGCAGGCATCTTAATCTTAGATCTTACAAGAAAATCTTTTATATTCTTGCCTTTCCGGTAAGAAAACTTCATATTTACATCAAGCCATTGTTGAACATTTCTAAGTGAACAAAAATAAAGCCAATATTGGCTGACAATATCAAGGAACTGTTTTGTAAAACTACCATAAGTAGTAACAAAAAATATTTTCTTTAGTAGAACCTGAGCTGTCATGTTGTATTGTATTACACCCCTTTGTTGAATAGATTTTATATATCTGGGTTTAACACCTGTACACAATCTTAAGAAGCTCTTATCCAAAATATTTGTACCATAGCCTCTAGTAGAAAAAGATTGCACCAAAAGGCACATTTCTTCATGAAATACATCAGATCTATTACATAACTTGGAAATCGTAGCATTTCACCATAAGGTAGAGCCTCAATAACATGTAAAGGATGGCCACTATTTGCATGTAAATACTGGCAAGTCCCTTCAAATTTTTTATTAGGACGGGTAATGATATTCTCACCATCTGAAATATCCAATACTATATCTAAAAAAGGGATAGTGTGACCAATATTAAGGCCATCAAATTTGATATGAAATTTATTAACATTAATTTCATTAAAAAATTCAATAATTGTATCTTTGTCACTGTCTACCAAAAATATTAAATCATCAACATATCTGAAATAATAAATAACATGTTCCTGAAAAAATCTATGCTTATAAATAATATTTGATTCAAAAAAACCCATAAAAAGATTTGCATACATGGGGGCAAATGAAGCCCCCATAGCCGTGCCCTGTAACTGATGATATATAATATTATTAAATTCAAAAAAATTATGTGTCAAACAAAAATAAACCATTTCCATAACATATTCTGAAGCAGGAGAGTTGCCAAGGAAAAACCGAAGGGCTTCCAATCCATACTCATGTCCAATGCTTGTATACAAACTTTTTACATCAATGCTGACCCAAACCATATTCCTATTTACTTTGACATCTTTTATTTTAGCCAGAAAGTCAAAGACATCACTTATATAGGAAGGCAACCTAATGACATAGGGATACAAAAGTGATGCAAAATACACCTAAATTATGAAGAAAATACTTAGACC
Organism: Protopterus annectens; assembly: GCF_019279795.1. Taxonomy (NCBI): domain Eukaryota; kingdom Metazoa; phylum Chordata; order Ceratodontiformes; family Protopteridae; genus Protopterus; species Protopterus annectens. The sequence goes on from NC_056746.1 coordinate 386,446,471, forward strand.
CAGAGACTATGGGTCTCCCAGGGGGTTTATGTAGATTCTTATGAATTTTAGGTAGGCAGTAAAATAAGGCCATTTTACAGCCTGTTGTCTGAAACTTTTTTTTAACATCTGACTGGCAAAAATAGCCAAGTCTTAACCCCTTATTAATTAGCTCCTTATAATCACGAATAGCTGAAAAAAAGTTTTCAGTTTCCACAGCTCTATACGTATTGCTGTCACCAAGATGTTGCATACACATTTCCATATAATCATTAAAACCCATGACAACCAGTTTGTTGCCTTTGTCAGAGGGTTTGAAAACAATATCATGTTTCTTACTCAGAGTTAGCAATGCTTTCCATTCTTGAATAGACATATTATAAACTATATTAGACCTATTACTCATAAATTGCTTGAATTCTAATTCAGAAAAATGATTTACCAAGTTAACAAATTGACATACATCAGTATTAAGAGAATCAGGCATAAAAGTACTGTATGAAGGAACATTAGAAGTATCAAACATACAATATGCATTATTATCATCATTTTCTGAAGCACATGAATAAAACTATCCATAGAGCTATCTAAACTCTCTTTTTCTATTTCTGAAGCAGAGAAAACATTCTTACTAAAAAAATATTTTAAGTGCAATTTTCTAGAAAAAACAAACACATCACTTTTAATATCATGTAAACGAGTAACCACTGTAGGGACAAATTTAAGACCCTTATTTAATACAGACATTTCTATGTCACTAAAATTGTAGTTAGAAAGATTAACTACATAGTCTGTAACATGTAACATTCCATTACTCTGCTGTGTAGAACAAACATTACCGTCTTCCCTGTTTTGACCCCCTCTGTCCAAAGCGTTGCCCACCTTGGTTGGAAAACTGTTCCCAGGTCCGTTTCTGTCCCTGGGCTGGAGGAATCGAGGACGAGGGGCAATTTCCCGAAAAGTATGGTAAAATCTGTCCCTTTGCTCAGCTGTTGGAAGTGTAGGAAAGTCGCCATCATTCCAGTCTTCTTCATGAGAGGTATAACCTCCTTCCGAAGCCGAGGAGTTGAAGGCTTGATTTCCGGCGTCATCAGGGCAAAACCTAACCTGCTTGTGGCGCTTGAAGCGTTCAGTCCTTGACATGAACGCTTTGTTGGATTCATAATCACGAATATCCCTCACAAGTTTCCCTTTCTTTCTGTTAAGCAAAGTCACTTCATATTCTTTTAATTTTCCATTTGTTTGTTTAAGAAATTCATCAAATACGGACACAGGAACCACATTGGTTAAATCAGTACAGAGTTTCTTTATGTTAGAACACAGTTCCTTATGTTTAATCTGGTCACGTTCTATCAATATCTGGAGCCATTCACTCACACACTTGTGGGCAGCATGTACCCACCTTTTGTGGAAAGAAATATCTGTGTCCACACTCAAGTCAAAAGGACTAGAGGGATCCTTAAAGACTCTCAAACCTCTAGGTGTAGTCTCCGTCTCCACATATTTTTGTAGCCCACAGATGTTATAATGCACCGAAGTTTCTTTCCACATAAGCTTTTCCAGTTCATCAAAAAGTAATTTGTGTTCTGCATTGACTGCTAGGGAAATCTTTCTACCCACCCCAGAAAAAGGGTTAGTGGGTCTCGACGCCTATCTTCTTCCCATTTTTCCCATATACTGGAGCCATCATTAGAAACTCTTTGTACAGCTTGTCTCTCACCTCTGTCCATATGATTAGAAGCAGCTGAAGAGTTTACCAAAAAATTGTCCAGGGACATTTGACTTCCCTCCATGTTATCTCTGAAGATCCGAGGTAGATGGAACTGAGGATCAGTAGGCATAAAGCTGGAACAACAGGAACCAAGTAGAAAGTAACAAACAACAGGAACAAGTTCCACCAGGATTTATTTAAAAGCACAAAATCTTTCTCTCTGACGTCTCGGCCAAAAGCCTTCAAGGAGAATAAAACACTTGCATGCAGCAGCAGCTTATATACATAGCAAATGAGATAATTACATAATTAATCAATTAGTACAACAATTCAACAAACTAATGTTCTCCAATTGAGCTCTTCATTCAGCCCAAAAGGAAACATGGTTTTAAATTTTAAAATATATACAGTTTCTTTCTGCTCTAATCTAGTCTTGACATCAATATCATTGTACATAGAAACACAAACTTGTTCTAAAATAGTTCCTTTCAAGCCCTCATTACATTTATCATGTGCTTCCAAAAAATGTGCTGCAACTGGGCTGTCTTCTTTACCATTTTTGATGTCTCTTAAATGCTCCAAGAACCTTATTTTAAAAGGCCTCTTTGTTTCCCCGATGTAAAATTTGTTACATGGGCACTTTAGAGCATAAATGACACCCTCAGAATTGCAACTAAATGTACCCCAACTGTCAAATTTAACATTATTAAATTAACGTCTATAATCCAATATGCAGATGATTCTATACTTATAAGTGCTGCATCTACCATACAACAGCTTCAAGACATAACTCAAAAGTCCTTCACTGAAATTGAATCATGGCTAACCAGCTCTTAGCTCATACTTAAGACTAACAAAACCAAACTCATGCTCTTTTAACCTATCAGACCCTCAGACTCCCCACCCACCTTTAATATCACTGCTAGCAATAATACAAAACGTATTCCCGGACCACACACAAAACTGTTAGGAGTGATAATTGATAATAAGCTGATATTTGATATTCATATATCACAAGCAATTAAGAAGATACACAAAAAATGGGAACATTATATAGAAACAAAAAAATGCATTAAAGAAACTGCCAGGCTAGCTATTGCCATAACCCAACTCTTTTCAACAATCCTTTATGCCTGCCCCATATGTATCTATCTTAAAATGACAGATTTAGATAAACTTGAAATATAATATAACAAAATAGCTAAATTTGCCACAGACTTTACACATAGGACACACCATTCTGCCATGCCTTAAAAAAAACTGGCTAGAACTACCACGACTCTTAGCTTGCACTCAGTTAACCATGACTCATAAAGTACTTTTTCAACCTGAGAAAACTCTAGCTTTCTTAAATAGATGGCACAGTGGTGCAGTGGTAGTGTTGTTGCCTCACAGCAAGAGGTTCTCTGATTCAGTTCTCTGCTGTGGTGCCTTCTGCATGGAGTCTGCAAGTCCTCCCTGTGTTCGTGTGGATTTCCTCCAGGTGCTCCAGTTTCCTTCCCACATTAAAAGACATACAACTGGAGTGTTTCTCCCTGGGCCTCCACTGAAAATTGGCTTTGTTCTGAGTTGGACTTTCCTGGTTAACAAATGTTGAATGAATAAATAAATATTTTACAACTCTATTCCAATAAATGTATTCTTCGCTCTACAAATAAATAACTACTGCAAGTTATCAAATCTACTAATGCTTCTGGAGACTCTTGATATTCCTGCCTAGTAGCAAAAGCCTGGAAAGCACTTCCTTCTTCTATTAGAACCACTTTTACCATCACTCAATTTAAAAAAGAAATTCTCAAAAGCTGCTTAACAGACACGTGGTTTTGCTCATGTAACAGTCTAGGCTAAGTTTTTTGTTTTGTTTTTATTTTAACATTTGTTGACTGGGACTGTCCGACTAGGTTCCACAGATCCTGTTTTCAGCGGAGGCCCAGGGAGAAATGCTCCAGAAGTAAAAACAATTACTGCTCTTTCTGCCCTAATCATTAAACTATCATATAAACCTAATTTCCACTTTCTTACATATTGAAAGACCGAAAGTGATGAAGTGCAAACACTGAGAAGAACGAAAATGCCGCAAATCGAAGTTTTTTTTTTTTTTAATGCAGTACAGTGAATATCAGAATATTTGCCCTTTCTACACTGTAGTGTGATCTCAGAGATGGAATATATATTAAGTAGGGGGTGTGGAGGGCGTAGCCTCTCCCACAATAACATTTCCGATTTGCAGCATTTTCGCTCATCTGAGCGTTTGCACTTCGTAACTTTCGATCTTTCAATATAGACCTGGCAACCCTATCTCCTTTCTCTTCCCCTACTTATCCCTTGCCATACCTAACTAGAAATCAATATTCTTCCAACTAACAGTAACTGTCTCATCAAAAATCTCCCCTCCCTCAATGGTTCCATCCCGATCTCTCTCCCCCACTTCCCTTTTTACTCTCTTCCTTGATTGCACTCTTTCTTTGTATTCCTAACTGTAAACTTATACTTACACTCTTTACCAACTGTAAACCATGGTTATAATATGTACCCTGTGGCTTATCTTTCATTATATTTTAACTTACTGGATTATTGTAGGGTCATACAAACTGTGCAAGATATTAGAAATCATAGTGAAGTAAGTCCTGTGGCCCAGCACTTCCTTGAGAAACATGATGGCTCCCCTAATGGTTTAAAATTTTGTGTTCTGGGTAAACCATTTTCCATGGGAGGGAGTAATTATTCTCAAAAACTACTGGAATTAGAGACAAAAATGATTTTAAAATTCAAAAATTTAAAGCCCTTTGGACTTAATTTAGAACTGGCTATTTAATATTATTTAATTAAATTAAATTAAATTTATTTAATTGAGCTAATTAATTATTTATACAACATTTCCCTAACAAATTGAATAGATTATGTATATATTATATTTTTTAATGAAATGTATAGATAATTTGTATTAGAAAATAGATATTAGTATTTAGATAGAGATTTACATATATATATATATATATATATATATATATATATATATATATATATATATATATATATATATATATATATATATATATATATAGATATAGATAGATAAAAATGTTTGAATTAAGTATATAGAATTGTGATAAAATGTTCATAATATGTAACTGAATAATTGAATGAATTGATTAAGTTGTTTGTGTTAATTGCTTTTTGATGTGTATATAAATGTGCTTGAGGCATGCATTGTTTGTGATCCTTGAAGGCGAAAGGCCGAGGTACCAGATCGCTTGCTATTAAAGAAAAGAGGAAATTACTGGTAAAGTGCTTGGACTTGTGTTTTTGTGATATATTTTTGCTGTGGAGCTGTGGAGGTGTTTGGAAGTGTAGTGAATTTGGCACTTTACCGGTTATAAGATGTCACAAACAACTGGTGCTTCTGGGCATTTTGATGTGCCTGGAGCTATCTATTATGCTGATTTGATGAATGAGCGTGAGAAGAAGTTTACTCTTGTGGATCCGTGGAATGTTGGAAGTAATAGCCAGTCGGATGACCGCTTCCTGCAGCTAGAGAGACTCATGGCTAAGGAAATTGCTCTGTTTCTTGACACCCGTCTTCTTGAAAAATATATAAGTTTAAATCTCACACCACGGGGGCTGTGAATTGATCGGCTTCCTGCAACTGATTTTGTGGAAGAGGAACATGACCTCTTCAATGAATGGAAACAAGCTTCCCTTGAGTGTACTATGAAATGGCTTCACATATTAATTAAACGGAACTTCAGAGCCCAAGAAAAACTTAAAACTGAAATACTGCATTTACAGGATGAGGTGGTGGGGGAATCCTGTTTTAAAACGCATTTCTCTAAGATTAATGATAAAATATCTAAACTTGAAACTGATATAATTCAATGGAAAATAAATAAATTATTATGGGACATTAGAGATTACGAAACTGGCGTTCTGTTTTCCTGGCAACGTGAGCCTACACCTAGTAGGTCAAAGGTTAGAAAAGGCGTACAGAAACGACGGAGCATTTCGGCGTCTTCAGGAGAACAGGATGGAGTTACTCTTACCAACAAAAATGTAACTTTTACGGACTCTGTAAATTTTGTTGGTTCAGAAAGTGAAGGCGCAAATGGCTCGTCAGCTCTTGTGAGGACCGATAATTCATTTCAGAATAATAAAAGCAACCGAGGAAGAAACAGTCGTAAGGGCAGAAATCATTTCAAATAATCTAACAGTGAGTGAACATAATGGTGAATTTGATGAACGGACATTATTTGTTATTAATTTATCTGATTTGTCTCTTAATAATGATATGAAAACTGTATTATCTAAGGCTGTAAATTTGTGCCCATGTTTTTTCCCTCATTTGGAGATGTATATTTGGAACTAAAAGCATTTATCAGGAAATTATATTTAAAAGTCTTTTTTCAGAATAACAAAGTTGTTACTGATGCTGAAAATGTTTCATTGAATGTGAATAATTCTGAGTTTGATGAAGATTTTGAAAATTGTGAAATGGATGAGTTGTTAAATTTATTTACATATGATTATGATTATGATGATGATGCTACTGAAATGTATGATGTTAATGAGGGGATAGCCAATTTTGATTTCTCTCACACTGGGTATGGAAAGTTAAAACTACCCCAATTGGTATCTGATAGTAATTTCTCACCCAATATGAAAGTACCTGTGATCACTGCTTTCTTTAAAGTTTTATTCAAGGAAATTTCTTTGTCCTTGGATGAATTAAATACGAGTAGGAAGCAGTATAATTTAAGTAAGAAGGAATGGATGGCTCTTAAAAATCTAATACAGTTGAAAAAAGAATATATCTTTAAATGTGCTGATAAGGGTGGAAACTGGGTCATTCTGCACAAATTAAAATATTGTGAAATGGTGGCAGATGTATTAAATAATACTGCTGAATATAAAAGATTAAGAAAGGATCCAGTATTAGAATTTAATAATGAATTTTTGCCTTATTGGAGCGAGGAGAACATTTAGTTTTTTTTGATAGAAAGGATGTAAATAAACTGTTCATTAAGAAACCGAGAACACTAATTTTTATGCCTTACCTAAGATACATAAATGTTTGGAAAGACCTCCGGGTAGACCTATAGTATCAGGTATAGGTTCTTTATTGAGTAATGTCAATATTTTTTTGGATTTCCACCTAAAAAAAATCTGAATAAAGTTATAGCACATATTTCTAATACTCAAGAATTGTTCGATGAAATATCTCAGGTGAAGTGGTGTCAGGAATACTATTGGGTAACCATTGATGTAAAATCACTTTATACTAATATCAGTAAGAGATGGGGATTGGAAGTAGTGATGGAAATGTTGGGAGATGGACCTAGGACTACTTACATAGTTAATCTTTTGGAATTTTGTTTAACTCACAATTATTTTTGTTTTAATGATGAATTTTACCTGCAGCTGAAAGGGACAGCTATGGGGGCTGCCTTTGCGCCCTGATATGCTATTATTTATATGGGATTTTTTGAAAGGCAATTCATTTACCCTACTGTATTCTATAGGAATAATGTCATAATATATAAACGCTTTATTGATGATCTTTTTATGATATGTAGGGGTGAAATTAGTGAATTTTTGGATTTTTTTGATACCTTAAATATGAATGAACATGGATTAACCTTCTCATATGAGCTTAATAGGGAAAGAATTAATTTTCTGGATGTAATGCTATATAATGATTTAGAACAAATTGGTTTTAGACCATTTAGGAAAACTACCGAAGTAAATATGTTCTTACATGCTAATAGCATGCATCCGGAACACTTGTTATGCTCATTACCCTCAGGTGAATTTAAAAGAATATTTGATCACACTAGTGATGAGAGGGAGAAAATAAATGAACTAAATGATGTTGAAATCAGACTGAATGAGAGGGGATATAACAAAGATCTCTTATTAAGGTGTAAAAGGAGATTACTTGGGGAGAGAGATGAGGGTCCATGTGGTTATGTTAAATCGAGATGTACTAGGGAAAAATTGGCAGTTTCAAAATATGGCGGAAAAGAAGATACTGCTGGGGAAAAGTTATTTTTTGTTACTAAATTTACTCCATTTTCAGATAAATTAAGGAGAATAGTGATGAAATATTGGTATTTAATTAGGGAGGATGACAAAATTGGTCATCTGTTTCCCGAATTTATCACTTTCTCTTATAAGAGGGGTAAAAATGTAAAAGAGTTATTAAATTATAATTTTATGAAAGGGAATGAAATTAATAATCTTACTCTAGGTACATTTCACTGTGGACACTGTAGTTTATGTGATAGGGTGATGAATACGGATGGTATTAATGGTGTTTCTGTTAATCCTAAATTTTATTTCAACTGCAGGTCGATAGGTGTAGTTTATGCCTTATGTTGTTCATGTAAAGATGTTTGGTATACTGGGCAAACTAAAAGAATGGTTAGAATTTGTGTCTTAGAACATTTAAGAGATATTAGAAATCATAGTGAAGTAAGTCCTGTGGCCCAGCACTTCCTTGAGAAACATGATGGCTCCCCTAATAGTTTAAAATTTTGTGTTCTGGGTAAACCATTTTCCATGGGAGGGAGTGATTATTCTCAAAAATTACTGGAATTAGAGACACAAATGATTTTAAAATTCAAAACTTTAAAGCTCTTTGGACTTAATTTAGAACTGGCTATTTAATATAATTTAATTAAATTAAATTAAATTTATTTAATTGAGCTAATTAATTATTTATACAACATTTCCCTAACAAATTGAATAGATCATGTATATATTATATTTTTTAATGAAATGTATAGATAATTTGTATTAGCAAAATAAATATTAGTATTTAGATAGAGATTTACACACATATATATATATATATATATATATATATATATATAGATAGATAAAAATGTTTGAATTAAGTATGTAGAACTGGGATAAAATGTTCATAATATGTAATTAAATAATTGCATGAATTGATTAAGTTGTTTGTGTTAATTGCTTTTTGATGTGTATATAAATGTGCTTGAGGCATACATTGTTTGTGATCCTTGAAGGCGAAAGGCCGAGGTACCAGATCGCTTGCTATTAAAGAAAAGAGGAAATTACTGGTAAAGTGCTTGGACTTGTGTTTTTGTGATATATGTTTGCTGTGGAGCTGTGGAGGTGTTTGAAACTGTGCAAGTTTATCTATCTTATTATTTTTTGCATTAATACTTTAAAATTATTATACCTATGTCAAGTATCTTTCATTGTATAAAAATCATCATTATGTTTATGTATATGTTTTTTATGTGATATTTTTATATAATGTTACTTTGTGGAGCTTTTCTCCATGGGCCTCCACAGTAAATGGGTCTCAGCCCAGTCAGACTTTCCTGGTAAACAAATGTAAAATAAAAAAAATAAAATAAATAACATTTTTAGGACTATGCATAAATGCATGTATTCTTTGATTCACCTTCTTGATTGTATTCAGTTATATTCCTTGTTTAAGGCAGCAACATTTGTTAGGGTGTGTTTTAAATTTGTAGTTTTGAATATTTTTTTCATTAAGCAATGAAACAAAATATATGACTCAATAATGACAAAACTACCCATTTCAGAACAATTCAACATAAAGCTACTCAAATTGCTGTCACTGTAATCCACCAATATCAATCAATATGCACAATCTCTGCAACAGTAAAAAGTCTTCTGAATAATTTCACATTAAAGATAACTATTATGCAGAGTCTATTGTCGGCAAACAACTTTGCATTTCAGTCTTTCAACAAATGCAGTGTTTACTGCCCTTGAAGAGTAAACTGCCTTGTATTACATTAAAAAAAAAACATTGGTGTACTGGTGATATTGCCATAATATTTCCTGAACTAGATAAGCTATGCAGAAGGGAATGGCTGACAAATGACAACAGTTTCATAGTTGCTAGGAATGTAGCCCAGGAAACCCTTAAGGAGCTTAGCCCAAATTCCCAATTGCTCCAAAGCACTGTCTGGTTAAGTGATTTGCTCAATGTCACACAGTAAGTAAATGAAGGTGGGAAGATTGAAACCCTGAACTCTTGCTACAGGAAGCAACTCATTAACAAGGCAGAGCTTTAGTCCTCTGTACCAGCTGTCAGACTAACAGATTTTAACTAGATACATTAATCCTTTACACCCTGATCTTGTAGAGAAGCCTGTATCACAGCAACATGCAGCAATACATACATACATATGTATAAATATTTCAAACATGGGCATTAATGCCCTTCTAGCTTGCCAATAAACCAAAACACTTGTTCCCATAATAAGTGTCCAGGCTGTTCTTAAATATATCTAAACTAGTACTTGCTTTAATGTAATTAGGTAGTCTATTCCATGCATTGGTTACTCTGTCAGAGAACCAATCAGTGCACTTCTCATTCCTATAGAAACTTCTACATAGGTTGTCTGATGATTCTCTAGTATTTTCTGATAACCCCAAACATTACCAGAGGTAGTTCTCTCTAAATGTCCTACATACCTGAATAAGATCTCCTCTTAGAGATCTTTAAGAGATACCGTACAAGTTCAGATATTTTAGTCTTTCATAATAACTTAAATTTTCACATCCATGGATGTCCTTGATATATTTCTGCTGTGCTCTTGCTTGTTTTCTTATAGGGTTTCCATATTGTTATTCTGTACTCAAGTTTGGGTCTAATGTAACTAACAAACGATGACCTCATTATTTTTGATTTCCTAGACTGTATAAATCTTTTTATACAACATATAGTTCTATAACTGTCATGAACCAATTGGTTGACATAGGTTCATAGGTTGGTTCATAGTTTGGTACTAGGTTATCAGCCCTAGGGCCTATACAAGCCTAGCCATAACAATTCCCTGGCTATTTCTTCCCACATTATTTACTTCCCTGGACCCCTGTCTAGCAGGGCGACTGACGTGATCCCCGGGGTGAATTTCCTTTTTCCCATCCAATCGTCAAGGTTCCTTTTGAAGAGGACCAAAGAGGCACTCTGCTTGACATGTATGGGCAATCTATTCCAGAGTCTGGGGAGTCTCTGGGTCAGGAACCTATCCCTCCAGCATGTTTTGTTTATTGTGATGACAAGGTTTAGATCCCTGGAGCATGTGGCTCTGAGTGATTGGGATTTCTTTTAAGTGTAGCATGTCCAACAGCTCTGAGTTTGACATGGCCTTGTATGTTAAGCAAAGATCGCCTCTGAGTAGATGATATGTGACAGAGTATAGCTGGAGTTTTTTAAGGTGGTCAGCGTATGGCATCTGCTTTAGGCCTGTGATTCTTTTAGTGAGGTATTTCTGTGGCCTTTCCAGTTGTTGCATGATTAGAAAAACTCATAGCTGAATCTACCCATATAGCCAGGTCCATAAATGAGTCTACAGTTTCAATCACTGTGTGTTGTATTACATATTCACCTTTCAATTTATGTCTCCCAAATCTCATATGCTTAGTTTTTGATTTATTTATCAGCATATTATTTTCCTATGCCCAAATGGTCAATTTAGTCAAGTTATTTTGCAGACATGCCTTATCTGTAACACATGTAACCAGTTTACTTAATTTCAGGTTGTCTGCATATAGACTGTAGAACACATGAAAACGTTAGGTCTGAAAGATACAATCTAAACAAGTAAGGGCCTAGGACAGAGCCCTGTGGGACACCCTGACTGTAACCAATGATTTCACGTGTCCAATTGCTGTATGATACTTGCCATGTCCTATTTGTAAGCCATGCAGCTATTATCAAGAGTCCATCAATACCTAGTTGTTCTAATTTATTGATCAGTGTTTTGTGTATGACCTTGTCAAATACTGAAGTTAAATCTATATAAAGTACATCAAAGCACAATTTTTCATTCATAGCTGTTATTATATTGTTATAGAACATCATGTTACAGGTGGTAATAGATCTGTTTTCAACATATGCATGCTGATATATAATTTCATGTCCTTCTCCATTATTTTTCCACAACATGAAAGTAGACTTAAGGGATTGTATGAATCTGGGTTTGTCCTACTCCCCTTTCCCTTAACGTCAGGCTTAAGCACATTCTCCAATCTTGAGGAATCTCCCCATATTTATATGACCTAGTGAATAATAGATATAATGGTACTGTAAGTTCTTGCTGAAGTGTTCTTGGGTCATTGTTAATAATTCCATTTCCTCCCTGTGCTTTGTTTGTATCCAGTTTGTGCAGTTCTTTTTCAATATAATTTAATTTGATTCCAGTATCTTGAGTTAACTGGATGTCACTCGGACAACTTTCACCCCTTTTGTGGAGCCAAATTGTTTTGCATACAATTTTGTAAATATATCTATAAACTGTTGTGTCTAAGAATACATTTTAGAATCTGCACACAGTTTATCAATTTGTTTGTCCTTGCTCCTTCCATGTCTTATGTATCTATAAAAAGGTTTCCTACTATGCTCAATATCTTTATATAGACTTTCTTCAACATTTTCTTGATCTTGTCTCACACTATGCTTAATCTGTTTGTCCATCTTGTTTATTTTAGTTTTCAAAGTTGTAGTATGACCTGTCTTCCATTTCTTATATTTTTTGTCTCTCATCTTAATCAGATGCCTTGTTCTTATAGAAATATAGTCCCCTGATATTGTATACCCAGATCACATAACTACATAACTGATGAGGAAGATCAGGTGGTTCTGATCATCACTCCAAATAATGCAGATTATATGACCTAACAAAAGTCAATCCAGTTGCAGTTGCCGGTAGCTATAAAGAAGGCACTACAACATTATATTACTAAAATGCAACATGTTTAGACTACTAAAATTCAACATGTTTGGACTACATTACACAATTCAGATCTCTTAATGAATTAATTCACTCTTTAGTACAATGAATGAAGCAAAAACAATTAAAAACAATATTAATGCTGCAGCAGCTTTTTGTTCAACAATCCACATGTCCTACAAAAATCAGAAATATGACATCATATTAGTTTTGGAGGATGCTTACATACTTGCATTATACCTGTATCTCATTTTGACTTCTATATGTCTTCTCTGTCATCAAGAATAGCTATCCCATCTGAGATCATTTAGTACATGCATGGCCTACTTGAATGCCTAATAATGCATTATTCCAGCATACATATTCAAAGTCAACAAAGTCAGATCAGGAACAACTGGAGCCCTGTACAGGGTAATGAATCAGTCCTCAGACAGCAGAGTCCCATTACTTCTCTCTCTCTCAAATTACCATAAATACTTTTCAAACCTGTCAGTGTACACACTATTTTCCTCTTCAGTTTTACAATTATCACAGAGATTTGGATTTCATTTAAAACTTTTATTTCAGATTTTATACAAAGAATGCTGACAGCCATTTTCTAAACAAAACACTGAGACTAGCATGAGAAACAGTACACATCTCTTCCCTTGAAATTCGTATTAAGTGGCCATGCATTTGTTAACAGTCTGAATCAGCACAATCAACACAAGTGCCCTTCTTCATGAGCAGCCCAGGAGTATTGTCTAGTGAAGTAACCTGGCAGAGTAACATAAAAAACAAATGAAGGTTTAAGGAATCAAACCATGTACTACAGGAAGCATCTCTATAAACTTAGAAAGTTGCTATCATCCACACTAAGTGCTAAATAAACTGCTGTAGCCCAAAAACACTGCATTTCACATGTGTGTATGCCTACAAACGGCACGCTAAATAAAAATGCATTCATAGTTAAAATATTATTAACATTAAATTCTTAGACTTCTTGCTGTCACATTTATTCACAGCTAAATAATAAACATGCGTTCAACATTCAACAGAACAAGGAAACCAAGGATAACATCCAAAGAACATGGTTCATATGATGATGCTCCTGTATCCTGCAATCAAGTTCCTTCCTTTAAACCTTAACTATTATGGTTACTGGGTTGTTACTATACTTGCAGTCCAGGAGATTATTGGGGAGCCTATCACAAATGTCCAGTTGCCCCAAAGCACTGTTTGATTAAATAACTTGTTCAAGCAGAGGGCAGGTCATAAATATGAGGCAAACTGATAGATATTCTGTAGAACTGGAGAGAAATAAGAGTAGACAACTTTAAATCACTTAAAAAGCTAAAGAACAACAGGTTTTGCATCAACATGTATTTTATGGGGTCTACTTCTGTATCCAGAAAAACACAATACTGAAGACCATAAGACTGAGATGAGAAGGACAAAACTCACAATCACAAATCGTGTAAGTATTCCTAGGGCAAGTAAACACTTGTCCACAGGGGGAATTATATCCTTTCTTCAGTGTAGTGTGATCCCAGAGTTGGCATATATAGTTAAGGGGTGCCTAGGTGGGTTTTAGCTGATGTGTTGTGATTTTCTGTTGTTTTGGGTAAGTATTCACTTGCCCTGGGTATACTTATACAATTAGTGATTGTGAGTTTTGTCCTTCTCGTCTTGATCTTCCGGTCTTTGGTATTGTGGCATTTTTGGATATAGAAGAAGACCCATTTTATGAACCGTGAAATTTTGAAACTTCATGTCTAACATTGACAGACTGTGATCTTCAGTGGTCAACCACAATAAAACAAAAAAGAAAGAATTTGAAAAAGGTCCAGCAAGTGGTATGGAGGTGAAAGCTCTTGCTTTCCATAGCTAAGGTTTTGGGTTTGATTCTAAGCAGATTACTTAATTACAAAGTGTCCCCTAACTGGAGCATTTTACACACACTCACACTCAGAATTCTCCAAAATATTTGGTGCTGCATTATCTCTGTTCTCTCATTCAATATGGCTGAGTTGAATCTCAAATCTCACATGTTTTGTCAAATCTCCACTCACATAGTATGCTGAATTATGCATGTGTGACTCATGGATCTGATCAAATTCAAAGATATTTTTAAAGTTAGAATGGATTTTTCTAAGTTATTTTTAACTAAATGTTGTGTGGCTGCATCCCCAGACAGCACTGGGCCCTAGGCAACTCTCAAAGTCACCTAGTGCTGGATCTGGCCCTGGATGTGACAGAAATGTTTCCGACTTTCTTGAAAAATGCTGCCCTGCTGTGTATTGCATTCACAAATTTGCTTTTGTGTCTAATAATGTATATTGAAAGTACTTTTTTCAGTAGATGTCTGTGGGAAAAGTTAGGCTGATTAAGTGCATGAGTGTGGGTTTAATATACAATCACTAACAACCAGTGCAATAAACTGTAGCGGGTAACTGTTAAAACCTTGAGGTCCATTATTGCAATCATCATAACAGCACAACTACAAGTATGAATATTATGGAATTTTCCAAATCCAGGATTATAGTATTGCAGAGTATTTCCTTTAGTCTGAGGAACAGTGATCTCAGAGACAGTATTCCCACAGGCGTAGGGGCACCACCCCCTGTAAAAGTGCTTTAATAGAGTGGCTCCAAGCTTTGAGTTTCATTATCTGTAAGTCGCAGCTTATTTTATGTTCAAATAGACTTTTTTGTAATTTGCGCTGGTGACAAGAAGCTAGCTGAAGATGAGTTCTGTATTTAGTGTTACAGAAGAATTTTTAGATATAGGTTGAAGCACTGACACATTTTTAACAACTGGTTTTATCAATAATAGATTACGTCTAATGGAGCAGAGAGCTGCCAATGGTTAAATCTAGCAGACCATTGTAAAGTTAGTTACTTCAGGGTACATCATTTATGCAAAGGGCATAATAACTGGAAGGAAAAAAACAGAAATGCCTATGTGATGTAAACAAAAATATAACAGGTATTGCACATAGGAGCAGGATAGGTAAGTTTTCAGAGCCAATGCCATAAGTATGGAAGTCAGATGAGTGTTGGCAGTAATAAAAGAAAGGCTGCATATCAAGGCAAAATATTTATGAATAGGTGTCAGCTAGAAAACCATGGGTGAGGAATGAAGAGAAGGATGTCATGTGTTTGTATCAACTGGAAAATCTACTTGGACTTATGCTTGGGGGAGCTGGCTGACACTGGTAACAATGAGTCAAGAGAGTTTCAAGTTTTACTTGTTTAACAGGTTACTTAAGCATATACAGTAGAACCCCTATCAACTAAAACTCAGTAATCTGAATCTCAGTATTATATGAGCTGCAGTGGTGCCATCCATTCAAAACAAATGCCAAGCAAATCATGCTTTGTAATCTAACTTCCTTTTACTTTTACTTTACTTGTCACAGTATAGCAAAGTGTTTAACTGAATGTAGCAGTCTGTGGGTGTGTGTGTGTGTGTGTGTGTGTGTGTGTGTGTGTGTGTGTGTGTGTGTGTGTGTGTGTATGGATCTACTTCAGAAGCTCGAAGTTTCAGAACTTTGAACTTCAAACTGCTGAGACCATAAGATGGAAGTTTTGAAATTTCGAAAACCGAATAAAAAAAATAAACACAAAAAATTTTTTTTTACATTTTTGTAGGGGGGTAAGCCCCCCCTGCAACCCCCACACCCCATGCTAATTAAATATGCCAACTCCGAGATTGCAGTACTCTGAGGAGAATGGTAAACATCCCATTCAATGCTGTATAGCGATCTCCATTCAAAACATTTGAAGTTTCAAAACTTCGATCTTATGCTCTCTGCCTTTTGAAGTTTAAGGTTTTGAAACTTCGAGCTTCTAGAGGGAATCTGTATGTGTGTGTGTGTGTGTGTGTGTGTGTGTGTGTGTGTGTGTGTGTGTGTGTGTTTGAAATATATGAGCCATTTAGTTATCAATTTCTTTAAAAGCTGATTCACTATTTGCAGAACCTGTTACTTATTAATGACAGCCT
The DNA here is from genome assembly GCF_019279795.1 of Protopterus annectens. Taxonomy (NCBI): domain Eukaryota; kingdom Metazoa; phylum Chordata; order Ceratodontiformes; family Protopteridae; genus Protopterus; species Protopterus annectens. Next base: position 386,462,884 of record NC_056746.1, read on the forward strand.
CCTTTTCTCCATTATTGCCAGTCATTACCACTTGGTCCATTGTTTTCCTCTGCACTATCAAATCTCAATGGCCTTTGTCTTTCAGCAGCAACTTATTTTTCCTCATTCATTCATAATTGGGTCTATATTAATTAATTGAAAGACGTATTCCACAAATATGTCTTCATTGGTCACCAGCCGCCAAAATTCACTTCAGTAAAAAGTGGCATTTTTCCCACAATTTGGAAACACTCAACCACCCAACCATCCAGAACACACAATGCACTAAATCAAATCCACACAAGTGGGGGGTTTCACCCCCCACACCCCCCCAATATGGGGGGGCTGTGCTCCCCACATCTACCCTAACTATATACAGAAGCTCCGAGATCGCACTACAGTGGAGAAAAAGGCAAAGTTGAGGTGATGGCCAAGTGTTTCTGAACTGTGGGGAAAATTCCGTGGTTCGCTGAAGTGAATTTGGTGGCTGGTGATCGATGAAGACATATTCACGGAATTTGTCTTTCGATGAATTAATATAGACCCAAGTAATCACTACATTACTCACATTTTCAGAGGTTCCCTTCATGGTAGAGCAGCTCCACATACAGTATGGGTCAATGCCATGTGAAACAGAGGTCAACCTCTGCTGCACACTCTGACATGCATTATGCATTCGTGCTCATCCAAATCTCCAGTTCTACAAGGAAATTGTCTTTTTTCCCACCAAAGTATACAGATAAGTGGGGTTCTAGTGTACTGGCTGAGAAGCATGAAGCCAAAGGCATTGTGGTTTACAGTACATATCTTGGACATGCACATATGTTCATATCCAATAATTCACATCAAATTTATACTACAATGAAATCAGTGGTTTGTGTTTCTACAATGCAGACAGCCTTAAAGTGGCTTCTCTTCACATTGATTTTACTTCCATATAGGCCTTTTCTTACTGTTTGCAAATAGCGCACAGTGAGTATTAAAATCTGAGATCTACTCCTACATTGTAGATGGATGGGTGTGTGGACTCAGGGCATGTGGTTTGAACCTTTGCATGACTTAACATTTATATGCTAGGTGAGAAACAGGTACTGAGATCATAAATGTTCATTTGAAATGAGTGGAGTGAATAGCCATATATGTGTGTTTGTGTGTGTGTGTGTGTGTGTGTGTGTGTGTGTGTGTGTGTGCACACAAATATATATATATATGTATGTATATATATATTTCCGTATTGTACTGACCTATTCATTTTTGAGAGTACAGTACTTTCAAATCGCTTTGTCACTAGATCACTTGATAGTGCAGCTAAGTAACAGAGCATAATATTATTCTGGGAAGCCTGATTTCAAATCAAAGAAAACTCATGTATTTTTATACTACTTGATTCTTAAACCTTGGGAAAAGAAATCTCTTCATGGAGTCCCTGATTTTGACAGACTGGAGTTTGCAAATAAGTAAGCACTTGTAGCTAGACATCCCGTACTAACACTAAAGTGCAAGGTATTAACAAAGTGCACTGCAGGACAGAAGGCTATGGTGGTGTTTTCCTTCATTTCCTCCTTAAAAACAACCAAGTTTCTCTTATAGCCTTTGTCTGTGCATTCCATAATTATTTTGGTGTTCTTATAGGTTCATAGGTAGGTACTAGGCTATCTGCCCGAGGACATTTATAAGCCTAGCCAGAGTGTGTCAGCTTTTGCCGCCCCATTGATTAATTAACTGATCCTATGTCAAGCAGAACCAATGAAGTGATCCCAGGGGTGTATTTTCTGTTACCCATCCACTCGTCAATGTTTCTGTTGAAGAGTGTTAGTGAGGGGCTCTGCCTGATGTAATTTGGAATTTTGTTCCAAAGCATGGGGAGTCTCTGTGACAGGAATCTATCCCTCCAGCATGTTCTATTTATTGTTGTGGTGAGGTTTAGCTCACTAGAGTGAGTGGCTCGCAGTGACTTGGATTTCTTTAGGTGAAGCATGTCCATCAATTCTGAGTTGGACATGGCTTTGTAAGTCAGACAGAGATCACCTCTGAGTAAGCGATATGCCACTGAGTACAGCCGGAGTTTTTTCAGTCGGGATGCATAAGACATATGTTTGAGGCCAGTAATCCTCTTGGTGAGGTACTTTTCTGGTCTTTCTAGTTGTTGGAGGTGTCTTGTGAGGTACATCCCAAATGGGGCATTGTACTCTATGACAGGTCTGATGAGTGCCGAGTAGAGGGGCACTATAACCTCTTTATTTCTAGATGTGAACCCTTTAGTAATTAGATGGGCCGGATAGTAGGATTTCCTAACTACTTTGGCAATATGATTGTCAAAGGAGAGATTACTATCTACCTGGGTCTCCACATCTCTTATTACCTCTTCTGTATTAAGGGGGCTGCCACTTATGTGGTAATTCGTAGGTGTTTTGTTTTTCCCCACATGGGATAACTATGCATTTTTTGGCATTTATCTTGTGGCCATGACTTTGACGCCAGGTGTCTGCCTCAGTAAGGCCCTTTTGGAGGATGTCCATGACAGCTGGAGAGTCAATTATGGCTCCCAGTTTGCAGTCATCAGCGAACTTGGTTTGCCATAGTCCTCTTGTGTTTACCTGTACTTCTGAGAAGTATATGCCGAACAGTAGGGGTCCCAGGACCGAGCCTTGTGGGACACCACATGTGACTGGTTTAGAGTCAGACCTGGAGCCTACTATTCTTACTGCATGAGTTCTGTCTGTAAGCCAGTTGGCAACCCATCTCATGATGTAGGGGTTTATGTTCAGGCTGGTGAGTTTTTCTGTAATACCCGAGTGGGGAATAGTATCAAAAGCCTTGGCAAAGTCAAGGTAGGCTGTGTGAACCACCTTTCCCTCATCTATGGCCTTGGTGACTGTCTCGAAGAAGTCAATCAGGTTTAGTTGGCATGATCTGCCCTTAACAAAGCCAAACTGGGTCAGGTCAACTGTTTGGAGGTTCCCAATGTCTTTGTTAATGAGTTCCATGATGATGCGTTCCATAGCCTTGCAGACCAGGCTAGTCAGGCTTATGGGGCGATAGTTACCAGGGTCAGTTGTGGCCCCTCCTTTGTGGAGAGGAATAACCATTGCTGTGCACCATTCTATGGGCACATAGCCTGTGAAGAGGCTGAGGTTGAACAGCGTGTTTAGGTGGGGAGTTAGTTCATTCTGTAGTTCGTGCAAGACGCAGCCTGGGCCACCATCTGGTCATATTGACGCTGTGTTTTTGGCTTTTGAAAGGGCTGTTTTCACCTGTGCATCTGTGATTTTTGGGACACTACACTTTTCCAGTATTGTTGTGGGCCCTTTTGGAGGTGAGAGGAGGGGTGAATTTTGCACTGAATCTATCTGCCAGGATGTTGGCAATATCAGTAGGTTCAGTATATTTTGTGCTATTTTGCACTAGTTCAGTGCATATCTGCGAGTTGCCACTTAGGTTCTTAACATAGCTAAAGAAGGCTTTGTGGTTATCTTTTGAATCCTTGGCTATTTTTCTTTCAAAGTTAGCCTTGGATGATTTCATGAGGGACCTCAGTTTCTTACTGATACTGATCAGGGATGTCTTTCCTTCTTGGGATTTGCTTTTTTCCTGAACTAGTTTCCTCCTTCTATTGTATAGCCTGTTTATTGCAGGGGTCCACCAAACTGGTTTCCTTCTCTTAGAGGAGTGAGTCTTGGTTTTGCTAGGGATGGCATGATTCATGCATCCTTGTAGGTGCTCGTAGAGTTCATTTGTAAAGGTTTCTGCATCTTGGACAGCATTATCCTTTATCGTGGTGGCTGTGAAACTTACCACCTCTGTCTTAAGTAAGGTGAAGTTTGCTTTAGAAAAGTTTTTTACTGTGGTTTCCTTAGTTGGGGGTGGTGGTGGGGTGTGGACATCCAGAGTGATTAGTTTATGGTCTGATCTAACCAGTGACGGGTTGATGTGTGGACCACCTGTCGCCCATGTTGGTGATGACCAGGTCCAATATGTTTTCACCTCTGGTAGGGGAGTTTATCAGCTGATCCAGGGCATTTGAGTTGATGAATTCCAGGAAGCGCTAGGCCTGGGAATTTGTACTTGAGTAGTTTTCCCAGTGAATGGTAGGGTAATTGAAATCGCCCAATATCAGGGTGTTCGGTAGGACCTTCATGATTTCCAGTGTCTCCTGAAAGGTGGAGTGGTGGTCCTGGGTCATGGCGGATGATCTGTAGCAGGCCACAATTTGCATTGCAGATTTGCCCAATGTTAGTTGCACATGGATGATCTCAGAGGTATCATGCTGCACCACTAACCTGGAGGTGTAAGTATCCTTGAAGAATATGGATACACCCCCTCCTTTTGTGTTTCGGTCCATGTTCTGTGGCTGAAACGTGCGGTATGAGTTGTAGCCTGGTAGCCCTGGGGTGCTCTCTGGAGTCTTGAACCAGGTTTCAGTTACTGCACAGATGTCGACATTCTCCATACTGAGGAATGCTTCAAGTGCGTGCATTTTGAAATTTAAACTCCTGGCGTTGAGTAGCATAACCCTCAGTTTTTTGTTAATTGTGCTTTTTACAGAGGTGGGTTTGACTTTTGAGCCTTGCCTAAAAAAGGCACTATGGGGGCAGCAAGAGCCTTGGCCAGTATTTGAAAGCCTAGGTATGACATGTGCAAGCCATCCCTTGTGAAGCAATGTGGCTTGTCGAGCATGTCTTCCCAGACTGACAGACACTTGATCCCCTTTGAATGACACCAGAAGCTTAGCCAATTGTTGAAATTGATCATTTTTTCTTTATACTGAGGTATCATTCTTGGTGAGGGCAGGATGCTACTCAGGGTCAGGGTCATACCAGCCTGGGCTGCATGATCAGAGAGCTCTTCCATGTCTCTTTTCATGTAGTCCAAGGAGGTACGTCTCAGGTCATTCCCACCAACATGAACAATGACAGAGTCATATTTGTACTTGTTCTGGAGTGACCTGAGTGCTTGTATTATGTGGCAGATTCTGGCTCCTGACAGGCAGCTAACAGTAACCTTCTGCTTGTCCAGCCTAGTGAGTGGGATGTCAGTGTGCCTGACTATAGAGTCACCTATTGCTACTGTGTTAGGTATGTTATTTTGCCTTAAGGGCTGTGATTGTGTGGCACACTGATTTTGTGTTTTATGTTTTGTCTGGTTTGTGATGGGAAGTGCAGGTTGTTTGGGTGTCTGTTTTGGATGTCTCTGATGCTTTTGCTGGTTTTTATTTAGAACCTCCGAGTATGAATTTGTGTATTTATGAGTATTTTTTGCCAGTGCTGTTTTAGTAGGTCTGTGTGTGGCTGGAGGTGTGGTGCAAGTGTTAACCTTCTCCTCTTGGCTGTCTGTTCCAGTCTTGGGTGGAAACAGCTTAGCTTCCAGTTTGGCTGTATAGTTGCATCTCTCGCATATGTTAGTGTTTTGTGGTAGGAGGAGAGGGTTGTCTGTGTACACGAGGCAGTTGTAACATTGCCTCAGGATACCTAGATTCATCAGCTGGACTGGAGAGTGCACCTGAAGTTGCCCTTTGGTCATGCCTGAATAGTAGGGTGAGCTGCTTAGTCGCTTGGTTGGTGAGGGATGAATAAAGAGCCTTGCCCTGCTGGGCAATCAGTGTCAGGGTATATTAGTGCTTGCTATTAGGTCTGAGCAAGTGCTGGGCTTAAGATGCTTTTTGAGTGCTTAGGTTGAGAGTTAGACTAGTTTCAAGGGAAAAACTGAAGAGGGAACTTAGTGGCGCCGGGAATAATTTAACTGTAGCTAACCGGCACTGCTCAGTGCGCAAAACCATGCAAACACGGTTTTTATAGTAGGGAAATGAAAGAGATAGAAATTAGCCCAAAATGGCCAATAAACTACTAACTTTTGGGTTGGAACCACTCCTCCAGGGACAGATAGGTTGCTCAAAGCTCCCCTCTCTCACAGTTGAACAAAGAAACTTCCTTCTATCCAAGTAAGGTATGGGCAACTCAGAAACTAGTATCACAGCCCTGAATTTAGCACTAGCCTGAAAACTGGACTATACTAGCTTAGAATGGTGGGAAACAAGGGATTTTTTTGTTTTTTTAAAAGATAAGGCAAAAACAGTAAAAAAATACACTTAAAACAGCTTTAAACGACTACAAATTATCAGAAAACGCTATCACACTTTAGTGTGCAGCCTACAACAGTTAAACAAATTATTTAAACAAAAAACAACTTTTTAAAAGTGCAGGCAGTCAAATAAGTACAATATGTGAAAAAAAAAACAAGCTTTTAAATCACAATAAACGCTGGAAAATCTGAGTTTAGACAGAAAACAGTTAAGTACAAGAAAGTACAGAAAACTGATACTTAATCACTCCAAAGTTTCTCTTCTAAGCTAGAAGGCTTGTATCAGTTTAAAGCTTTCTAGTGCTACCCAGTAGGTTAGTTACAAGGAAGATGGGAAACAAGCACAAATGTGGTCTTTTAAACCAGAAAGTTGAAGGAGACGGACAAACTGTCCAAATGGTCAATAAACTACAATTTCTGGGCCAAAAACCTCTCCTCTCGTGTTAGACAGGCTACCTAGTCACTCCCACTGATAAGCTAGAAGGCTTTCTTCCAACACAGAAAGGCTTGCGGGGCTCAGAAGCTTACCAACAGTTCTGGATACAGCAGCTCTGTATCTGGACTAGGCTAGTTACAGGAAAGGTGGGAAAGAAGCACAAGTGCGGCTTTTAAACCAGAACGTTGAAAGAGATGGAAAAAAAACTGCCCAAATGGCCAATAGCTACAATTTCTGGGCCAGACACCACTCCTCTTGTGGTAGATAGGCTACCTAATGCTTACCACTCCCACTGATAAGCTAGAAGACTTCCCTCCAACATAGAAAGGCTTGGGGGTCTCAGAAGCTTACAAAGAGTCCTGGATACAGCAAATCTGTACCTGGACTAGATTAGTTACAGGAAAGGTGGGGAACAAGTACAAACTTAGGCTTTTAAGCCAGCAAGTTGAAAGAGATGGAATACTGCCCAAATGGCCAAATAAACTACAATTTCTGGGCCAAAACTCACTCTTCCCATGGAGGATAGGCTACCTAGTGCTTACCACTCCCACTGATAAGCTAGAAGGCTTCCCTCCAACACAGAAAGGCTTGGGGGGCTCAGAAGCTTACTAACAATCCTGGATACAGAAATTCTGTAACCGGACTAGGCTAGTTATAGGAAAGGCAGGAAACAGACATAAGTGCGGCTTTCAATCCAGAAGGTTGAAAGAGATGGAAAAGCTTCCCAAATGGGCAATAAACTATAATTTCTGGGCCAGAAACCACTCTTCCTGTGGTAGATAGGTTACCTAGTGCTTACCACTCCCACTGATAAGCTAGAAGGCTTCTCTCCAACACAGAAGGGCTTGGGGGTCTCAGAAGCTTACCAACAGTCCTGGATACAGCAAGTCTGTATCTGGACTTGACTAGTTACAGGAAAGGCAGGAAACAAGCTTAGAAATTTTTTTTTTCTTTTTCTTGAATTTCAACTTTGACCCCTTTAAATTAGAACATTCCTGCTTCCTTCTGCATAGTGTTCTTCTGACACATTTTATATACAGCACCCAATGCATCACAAATGTCAATAAAACATCAATCAGTGTGTTGTGTTTCAGCATGCATCTGAGTTCTAGCAGTTTGACACAAGCTTGTGGATTTCAAACAAACCTTCATTTATATGCAAATGAGGCTCTTGTAAAGCAGTCCTTCTGAAGCTTTGATGTCACCAGAGCAACGGATCAGAAGACAGCAAAAAGGGCATGATGTTTTCAGTGCCATCTATCTGTATTCCATTCAAACTTTGCAATAGCTTGAAAACATAGCTCACTTTTCTTAATTTTTAGGGGCATCCCTTATTCTGCATGAAAAACTGCCATCTGTTCTTCTTAAATATGTATGTTTCTGCCAAGGAAAATTAATGATTCTAGAAAGCATTATATCATATGCAAATCATTTTCAGTCAGTGAAACATGTTTTAATTTTAAACCTAATATTTTAAGGCTTTGTCCACAACACTGTTTATCTGTCCCTGATTATTTAAGCACTGTCATTGATGTTTATGGTAGAGGGCTGAGAATAGCTCTAAAGAAACCCTTGTAATGCATTTCACACAATCGGTGCCCCTTGTAACATTATGCATAAAAAAAACTGCTTTTCAAAATGTATCTTCTCATTAGAACATGAGAAAAAAAAAGAAACAGTTTATTTAAGCTGCTTATTTTTAAAAATAAAATAAATAAATCCATATTGTGTGTGTGTGTGTGTGTGTGTGTGTGTGTGTGTGTGTGTGTGTGTGTGTGTGTGTGTGTGTATGTGTGTGTCAGTGCCCATATTTGCTCGTCTGGTGAATGGTATTGGGGAATAGTACTTCACCTAGGAAGCATGCTTGTCTACTGCTATAAATAAATGGTGAGCTAAATTAATTTGTTTGAAGGTTGCATTTTTTTACAGAATTATTTCAGATAACAGCTTCTCAATGAAGGTGCCACATCAGTGAATAATAATAATAATATGTGAACAGCGAAAGGTAGGCAAATACTCATTAGTGCAAATCTAAGATCCAAATAGTTTATAAAGGTGACTTGCCTTATCATACATGATTTATCAGTATACTCTTATACTGTAGGTAATACACCTCTAGAAACATGTTACTTCTAGGCATGTCCATTCATTCATCCTTCCATCCACAGCCCATTTCGCACATGAGGTTGGAGTGTCAATTCGACAGTGACAATTATCTAGAGCCAAGATGCACAATGATGAGTGGCTAGCCCTGCCATGGTTGTTCTTTCATACCACTCACTTGCATGTACACACCACACTTATCATGGCCAATTTAAAGTATCCAATCCACTTACTGCATGTCTGGGAATGTGGGAGGAAACCAGAGCACCCAGAGAAAACCCACAAGAACACAGAGAGTACATGCAGACTCTGCACAGAGAGCACCCCAGCTAAGAATTGAAATGGAGAACTATCGGCTGTGCCACTAAGCCTATCATGTCAAGCAGCACAGTACAAATGAACTGTAATTGCTAAATGGTATGCACTGACCTGTGGGTCTACTTGATATGGACTACTGGACTCAGTTATACAGTTTACTTCTCCAAGCACAGAATAAGGTACAAGACAGAGCAAGGTATGCTAGCATAGTAAAAAAAAGAGTGTGATGCCTGTGCACTGGCCTAGTAATCAAGGAGCCTCAATCCTCACCACTAATACTAGTGAAGGTCGTGCACATTGGGAGGATGACAAGTAAACACACAGTAAAGTACAATTTCACTTAAGAGCACACAGAGATCACAGTCAGTGTGAGGCTGGTCTCTCCCTCTTTCTCCAGATCCCCAATAAGACTACCCACTGGCGTAGCTATAGGGTTAAGATCTCAGCCGAGTGGTCAAGCCAAAACCTATAGCACCCTCTCTGTCCAAACAGTGCTTCATATCCCTGCCCATGTAACTGACACACACACACACACACACACACACACACACACACACACACACACACACACACACACACACACACACACACTTTGAGATTTTATTTATATACAAATACACAGGCACTCCTGGGGAAGACTGACACAGGTTTACTAGCCATGCCCCTTCTTCCCAGACTATAAGGTAGTAATCACAGCCACCAACCACCCTTATTTATATACTACTATAAGGCCCTTCTCAAAGGGTGACCAATTCTATTGTGTAATGTTACTATATCCAGATTGTAAGTGTGATCAACAGCAAGGCTATTTAAGAATGGCCTGTAGAGTGTCTCCAAATACATATGTAAGTACTCTAAGAGCTTAAATATCTTTAAACAAACCAGCCACAATTAAAAGGTTTAAATATATTTAATAATAAATAATGAAAGCACAAGAGAATACTCAATAACTCAACACAGTGAAAACAGAATTCAGAATCACAGGAAATACTTTAAAACAACATTGCAGGACAGTCTCACATAAATACAGTAAACATCTCAACTAATCTTTACTGTATTCCTATCTATATCTAAGAAATACTATGCCTAAATGACTTACTTACAGAGCCAGGAAAATATAGATGAGAAGTGCTGATAAAAGGATGTTTCTAGGTTCAAAGACAAATACAAAATGCACAGACTTTCTCTGAGAGATAGTTCTTAAATTAATAATACACATTACTGCTGAGCTAGCTGGATGACATCACTATTTGACACTTCTGCCTTCAGTTCCCAGGCTAACAGAAATTTAAATTTAGCACCTCTGTGTCAAAAATACTTATCTTTTAGAAGTTTGCCTGGAACTGGAAGTCATAAAACAGTTACATACTTTTACCTTTGAAACATATAATTATTTCTGTTTCCAGACAATAGAAAGAATTTCTAGCTGCAGACATTCTGTCTCCTAGCTGAGATAAACAACATCATAAACAATTCACTTATTTTCTTAGACTTTGCGAGTTAACTCTGTTCTTTTCCAGTAGGGTACACTTTGGTTACATTGTTGAAGCTCAGCATATAACATACAGTTTAACATGTTTTCTTAGATTTGTAAGACAAGCATACAAACCATATTACTATTCACAAATAACATAGAATTGTTTACAAAATTCTAGCTAGCTGGGCTGTCAGCCTTCACAATGAAGATGCTAGATCACACACGTGAACGAAATTCATTTTCACAGCAACTTGAATTATCTGCAAATTCCATGTCAATTCCACTAAAACAAAACCAAAGAAACATGGAATGCCAAATCTGAATAAAGGATTTCATTAATAGCAACAATGCATAATTATTTGTATTCCTTCAGACAGTATGACTATCAGGTGTTTAACTCACATCATTGTTAAGTATATTAACATTGCTGAGATGTAACTTAAATGTCTAAAAACTATTGGTAGACTTCACTGTCAATCAAAACCTATTAAGCTGAGCTAAATATTGCAAATCTTATCTTAAAATAAAGTAAATAAATACATTTGCATGAGTATTATTACCAAGATGAAGAAATGCATTGAACCTAAGATGACAAATCAGTCCATGTCTCTCTAATATCAAATTAATACCCCTCGACTCAAATCAAAATTTCTAATACAAGCATGCAAATTGTGCTGTCCTTATTTTAATGGCCCTAATATGATCAGCCACTTTTTAAATGTTGACAGTCTGTTGCAATTTTTTATTGCCCATTTTGACACTCCAGTGCCTTCTAACACCAGTTTTCATTTGTACAGAATCTGTTGTACATGTGCATGACATAGTTATTAGCCCTTTGAAATTTCCATGGGATCGCTATCTTAAGGAACTTCTACGATGATTTATTTATTTATTTTGCACTTATTTATTTGCAGTTTGTTAACTGGGAGAGTCCATTGGGCCGAGATGAGCCTTTTTCATGGAGACCCGGGAAGAAAAACTCCAAGTACATACATATAACACAAACAGGAATTAATACAGAAATTAAATACAGAGTATTACAAAAACAGGGTAATCAGAAGTTAATAAAATATATTACACAATCTAATCATTAACAAAATCGGATTGAAGTAGTAATAAAAATAGCAATGGGTTTATAGTGTGCAATGATAAGAGGATCTAAACAACCTAAGGTAAGTATTCTGTTTGTGTGGATTGCTAATGCCTACATTATGTAAGACATAAAAGGAAGTAATGGCAAGAGAGAAGTGAAGAGAAAGAAGATGAAAACATAGCTAGGGTTTGGTAAAATGTTGGGAGAGGAAGGTTAGGGAAAGTGTGTGTATTTTGGAGAAGGTTAGGAGGGATGAGAGCTGGAGCATTCCCAAGTAGAAAAGAGATAGGAGTGGATACTAGTCTGGACATCTATTCCTCTTCTCAGGCTTTGCTTGAAGTTCCCAGAGTCTGCCCTGAAACCTCTGGTGCTTGGCCCTTTGCATACCAGCGGGACCAGTCTGTGGAATACCAACAGTTGACAGTTTCAACTGTTCACTCAAGATATATATCTATGTACTGATAAATGTGATTTAGTTAGTTTTTTGTTTGTTTAAATTCCTTTAGTTAATTTTCCTTATATTGCTTAGTAACAGTGCCTAGGCTTAAGCACTCAAATAAACTTGAACATGGATTACTGCACACAAATAAGGATGGCTTACACATATGACTGGGTCAATTTTATCAGCCCTTTGTGATACTCCTTCCTATTTGGCTTTTTTATGCTGTTATATGGACATCCAGTATCCCTAAGCAGGTCTATATTAGATCGCCAGAAGTGTTTTTCAGAGAGAGCCATTCTGTCTACCCCTATTCAGTGAAATTCACTTCCGCGATTTACGGAATTTACCAAGAGAAGGAAACAATTGCCCCACAGCACAACGGAACTCACAACTAACAATATCAAACCCACCGAAGTGGGGGGCTGCACCCCCCTAACAATATATACCAACTCTGAGATCACACTACAGTGGGGAAAGGGGCAAAGTTGTGTAGTTGGCCAACTACTTCCTTGCCCTTAGTAAATTCAGAGAATCGCAGAAGTGAATTTTGCTGAGTAGGGGTCGACAGAAAAGTGTTCACTGAAAAAATACTTCTGTGAACTAATATAGACCCTCCCTAAACAGTGCTACTGTATCAGAGCTTTTATCTTCAAATTCAGGAGCCTCGAGTGTCTCCCTGTGACCTAATAAATTTATTTTTTATTATTTTTATTGTATGCATCATTGCATATTACTGTACTGTAGGAATTTGTTTCTCATAATTAGCAGTGTCAGTGCTGCAATAGGTAGCACACTTGCCTTTGGTGTTGGAAGACCAGAAGACCATGGGGTTTATTCTCACTCCAGGTGATTGGATTGCTAACACTGCAGCGTAGCATTGGGGGAGGGGGTGCTGCACTCCTAGCCTGTTGTCATTTAGATGAGACATTAAATCAATGCAACATGTGCTTGATCTGATTGCTCAGGTGGATTTAAAAGATCTCATGGCATCTATTGAAAAGGAATATGGGGAAGTTACTAGATGCTATGGTCAAATGTTCCATAGTAGTATAAATGCCACCTCAAATCTCCCCTATGAAAGACTAGTGGGGCTGACCCAGTCAACAAAGAACAGATAAATAATGTATTTCTTATACATTTTTGTTAAAAGTTATTTATCAGCCTTGTTGTTATACAATATCATGTCTAAACAATTAACAGTTTTGAAATTTAATTTCATTTTAAATGCATAAGAAGAAAGAGCATGACTTTATATAGTCAAAAATTCTCGAGTACTTCTGTAGTAGAATTGCACAGTAAAAAAAGACCATCAGTATAATGATCATAAAATGAGACAATGAAACAATGATGACTTTGAATATGATCCTTTTCCTGTGCTTCATTGACTATAGGTTGTTGCAGGTGACATTATGACACCATGGTAACACCCCTGTTCAAATACAAAATGTTATTAACCGTCTCTACTAAAGTATAAATCAGAATCACATCCAAACCAACTTCTTTAAATGTCTAACCTCTATTGCTGGAAAAAAGTGACTGATTTTCAAATTACTCGTACTGAAGGTTCATATCATGACTACAGAAAATGTGGTGCATTGCAGGTAGACACTAAGTCACAGGCAAGGTTCATTTAGGTACCGCCATGTGTACATGGAGTTGTACAAGTTGTGGTACCTTCCTCCAGTTCAGTAATTACAAGGTGCTGCTTGATCCTCCAACACAGACATGCAACACAGTGAAGGGCTGGCCCCGCAGCTGTGCTGAATGTTAATAAGGCATTCCAGGGGAAGAGGCATATGCTAATTAGCCTAGGAAGGCATCTACTCGACCGAGTGATTCAAGAAAGCACACGGCTGTGTAGATCAGCGCAGCCATTCCCACCACTTTGTTGAAGTGAACATGAATAAAAGGCCATATACAGACCCCATGACATGAACTTGGTAGGGGGAAACCACTAGACACCAGGGCTTAATTTTAAAGTGTCATTATAGTACTGACATCAAAATGGAGAAAAAGGGTGGAGGGACGCACTGAATACCAGAGATTCTTCTTCAAAGTGCATACCAACATCAATATTACTATGAGGATCAGGTGTTGGGAGGATGCGCTAGACCACCAGAGAATAATCTAAAAGTGCCCTAATGGCACCAACATTACTACAGAGATTGGTGGTGGGGAATAGACACTCTAAAGTGCCATAATGGCATGAACAGTAGTACTTATATTGGGGAAAGGAGTGGAACACCCAGATACCAGGAATGACATGTTAAAGTGCTGTAACACCACTGACATTAAAGTAGGGATTGGGGAATGGGGGTTCTACTAGACATCACGAATGACATATTAAAGTGCCAGAACAGCACTGACATCACAACGGGGATGGGGGGTGGGGGGTGGGAGGAAAACCCGAGACACCAGAACTTACTTTAAAGGCCATGATGGCACTATCCTTACTACCTATATGGGGTGAAAGATGCTCTACCCCACCAGGGAATACCCTGTAAAGTATCCAAACCACATACATCATAATGGGGAATCAGTGAGTAGGGGGACACACTAGACATCAAGGATGATTCTGTAAAATGCCATACCAGCACCAACATCGTAATGAGAATCAGGGGTTGAAGGGATACACTAAACCTTCAGGCTTCATAAATACATGCTGTAATGGCATTAAAGTATTATGGGGTGGAGTGAACCATGGGAGGGCAGATATGGTAGGGACTAGTACAGAGATTGTGATATGTGTGTGTGCGTGTACTTGTGTGTGAGAGTGTGACTAGGGTGAATATCACTGTCTACATGAGCAGCAGGTTACTGCTGTGAAGTGATCTGCTCATTTTGGTAGTAACTTCAGTTCAAGAAACATTCAAATTAGCCAACAATGAGGTCTCATGCCATCATGGTTAGCAAGTTTCTGAATCACAAAAGGGCACATCACTGTGAAAGGGCCTTTCTAGCATGAGCCCTATGGCTCATGATAGAAACTTTGATGAATTCCTGGGTTAGTCCTAAAGCTTAGCATGTTCGTTTAGTCATGTGTACATTAAAGATGATTGTGCTAAGTAAGAAACATTTGCAAAGTTTCTGTACGTTGTATTGTCCATGATAACAGAGCTAAGGTACATGGTTGCAATCATATGAGCACAGATCATTTTTCATCCTTTTGGCTAAGATGAGGTATAGATTTAAAGTTCTGTATTGTTATGTGGTCCTTCACTATCCCTTACAACTGTGGGTTTGATTCCCTCAACCTTCATTTGCCTACTGTGTGACTGAGCAGGTCACCCTACCTGATATTGGTCTCAGGGGCTGTATCCAAAATGGGCCCATGGAGGTCAATTCACTGCAGCAGCTAACAGTTTTGTTTTGTCTTGCAAAGCTGTCCACATTCAAGTGGTATCACTTGTTTGTGATCACATTTATGTGTGGTGATCACAAAAGAGTTGGTAGCTTCTCATGGAGATATTAACTTACTGCAAGCTTGGCTGCATGAACTACAAGAACCTAAGTGTCTATTTTCCATACTATGTATTATATATTATGAGAAAGATTTTTCTACGTAAACTTTGTGGTATAGTTTAGAAATCAGATAAACAGCAAAGCAATGTGTACAGAATGAATGCAGCCACACTGGTACACACTGTTTGAATCAGCTTTACTGGACATGTAAAAAGGAAATAAATAAAGACAAATATTTTCATGAAATGTGTGTGATCACATTGCCCAAAATAAAGAAAAGGCAGTTAGCAAAATGTTTAGTATATTTATGGTACACAGTTATTTGTAGTAACTGAATAAAATAGATATTCTTCTTTGTTGCTGCTGAGTAAAAGAAGGAAACCAGGGCATTCCTTTGCACTGTTTAGTGTATGTGAAATGCCAATCACATGACGTGAGGCTGAGCTCTAGCCTTACTTATGCATACATGCTTAATTCATAGGACCATGTTGTCGATTATGCCAGATATGCCCTGGATCCATGGTGATAACACCAATAAGAAACCCTTAGTTCATGGTTAAAAGTACATACAACACTGCTCTGCCACACACCCAAAAATTGTTGAGCCTGTGTTTAGACTGTCCAAGGCTACCTTACACTATTTAGATGTCACTAGAAGTGCTCTGCAGTAAGACCCTGAAACATGCAATGAAATATTTGCATTGTATGCACTATTACACAGCATGTTGCTATGCAAACAGATACAACAGAGAAGTGACATTTGGAAGGAAGAAATCCCAGACTCAGTAGTGGATGATGTGCCTGATGAGAAATCTAAGAAGGAACTGGCTGCAGGGAATGACTATGCGAGGTAGAAGAAGGTGCAATATGCCATGGTACCAGCTAAAATGCAGCATCTGGTTCATTCATGGGACAGATTAAGCATAACACTGAACAGAAAAATGATGCATGCAGTAATACTCATAGTTGTGCTATACCATGCCTGGACTGGCCACACTGTGCTTCAGACACTGGCTACTCAGGTAAAAGAATAATGAGGGCATGGCACAGTTGTCATCATATGGACAGGTGGGGGAGGCACAGTGTCAACTGTTAACGATGGGCAGTGGGTGTGTGCGTGTGTGCGTGTGTGTGTGTGTGTGTGTGTGTGTGTGTGTGTGGGGGTTAATGTCATGGATGAGTGAGTGAGTGTTGGGAGGTGGTGAGACTTGTTAAAGAAGGGGTGTTGTCTCTGTTGCATTGAATTGTGGCTGGGTAGCAGTGGTTAGTGCTGATGGTTATGTGTGGACATGCATGGACATAGATTTAGCAGACAATGCAGTACTGTGCTAGGGTCTGATGGACAAATCTAGGGTACCCAGAGGAGACCTGTGTGCTGACCAAATATGACCTCATCCACAAGTACTGACACTCCTGGGAAAGTCACAGGCACAGGGGATGGAGTACTGCATGTGTGGGAATTGTGGGATGTACTATAGGTGGTCTCTGCACCTTAATCATGTCTACATCTATGGTATCCTACACTACCCTCAACAGTGGATCATTGTGTGGAGGTGGGGATGCAACAAAGCCTAGACTGTACCCTCCTCTTCCCGTGATGAGCTTCTCCATCAGAGGTGGAGGTGGAGTAAGTATGAGAAGAGCAGTGGCCATGATGGATGGCTCAAAAGGGACAACTGCAGTACACATACTACATGTGCAGGCTAAAAATAATGTTGAATAAATGGACCAGGTCATCCCCCTGTTGTCATGCAGACCAAAGAGAACTTTGACCAGCTCAGCCACAGCTGCATTGCTCTCTTGCCATCCCTAATTAATGTTCCCGCACAAGTGCTGAGTAGCGGCTATAGAAACAATCAGATCTGGAGGGGGTCAGGTGAGTTTTAGTGACACAGCAGCTATGTCCATGAAAAGGAGATGATATATGTCTTCATATTACCTCCATCACTGTCACACTAATCCTTTAAATGTGACAGGATTTGGCTGCCATCATCAAGGGGACCAGGCAATCCCCCTACATCAGGTATGCCTATATCCATGGTTGGGGAACATGACAACATTACACCTTTGAAAGCACATAGGCATAACCTAGTATATGACTATATCCCTCATCAACACCCAAAGCCAACTGTAGGTAAGCCTCTATAACACAGTGATATGAAGAATCTACTGGTACATTATCTAGAGCAGACTGATGGTGTAGTTGTACCCTAATGTTTCTGTAATGATAGAGAAGTCACACACATTAGTTGTATTGCCCTGAGTCAAGTGTGTAGTAAAAGCTCCACATGTTACAACATGCCAACCTGAGGCTTTGTCATCTGTTATTCAAGGTGTTTTGTGCAGTGCACCACCCTATTCTAACACTCCACCATGGATAATGGAATTGTGTGGACCCCAGACAGGGATGTCAGAAACTCCTCATTTTCTTTTAATGATGGCTTTGTTGGCAGGTCCCCACCTGTGGCTCTCCACTCCTGTGCCATTTAGGTTGCCTTGCTTTGTACATGAACAATAATGTCAGTAACCCTTCTCTGAGCTTGTTCATATCTCCTATTTTGGCCAACAAATACAATGATCTTCTCTAAAAGTTTCTACAAGACATGCTCAATGAAGATCCAGTCAGATTTTTCATTCCAGATCATCTGCCAGCCATGCTCATGGAGGGCCTGCAGCAGGATATTGTACTTTGCCTGGGAGAATTTCCTCCTTGCGATGTCTTTTAATGTCAGGCATGACTGGCTGTAACATCAATGAAATAAATGTTAAAGTGGATGGCATGCCATACAGGGTATTCCTATATCTCAGCAGCACATGGATATGGCCAGTGTACACATAACCCATGTTGATACCACCCATAATGTAGCCCAAGGCACCTGTACAGCTGCTGTTCATAGAGCAACAGTTGGTATCGTGTTGGTATGGTATGTTTCTGGGTGTTGTTTTGACACCTGGCAGGGTCTGCATTACCCTGCAAATGAAACCAGGCCAAAACACAGGGATAGCTAGAACAGGGTATATGCTTTGTGTGACTGTGGTTTACAGCAGCAGCAACTAAATAATATGGAAAAAGCCGTAAATATAATACTACTGCCTCATTCACTTCATTTGATTGTTGTGTACTTGACCAGAGTTTCAGTCTCCACCCTGCTGTAGTCACCCTACAAATTGCTCTTCAGCAAGCTTCTGTAGATCAATGAGCATACTATTGGCCATGGCTGTTTTTATCACATCATTTCAAAGATTCTGGTTGTCTGGAAAACTATGGCAATATTTTGGCTGTAGAGATATTAAAGTGCAGAAATTGAAACATGTTAGCACTATACTGCTCCTACATGCCTCACATGCCACAGTGGATACCATAACACCATTGTGCTAGGCCACAATGGCATTAAGACTTGTCACACTAATGAGGTGACTGTCGTTGGGCATCACATATAAAAAGCAGCTATATTATATATATAGATATAGATATAGATAGATATATGGTTTCCCTATATAATCTTAAAATATTGAAATCTCGAATTTCTGTATCTCGAAACCATAAAGGCGAACATTCAAAGTCCTGAAACCTCAAAACTGCGAAATACAAAATCGTGAACATATACACACCACACACCACACACCACACACCACACAACACATACACTATCCTACCCACACTACATACACAAACACAACAACACAAATCAGCACACCTACACTACATATAAGCAAGGGGGCAAGCCCCTCACACCCCCTTACTTATATATACTAACTCCAAAATCACACAAACAGGAAAAGACATCAAACTCACACCCAGACATTCCACAGTCCCTCACACACAGACACACACATCACACATATACAGACACCAACACATCCAAAAATTACACACTCATACTTTCACCTGTGTACAACTTACAAACACACTCACAAACATTCAAACTTCCACCCAAAACCCTTACAAAACACTCACTTAACTTAAATCATACCTAAATCCACACATGACACCATACACAGAAAACACCGGACATAACAAAGTGTAAAGCCATAACCGTGAATTCGAGATATTCGAATTCGTGATTATGCACTTTTGCTATTTTAAAAATTCACCTTTATGGTCTCGGGATACTGAAATTCGAGATTTCAGTATTTCGAGATTATAAAGGGGAACTATATACATATATATATATATATATATATATATATATATATATATATATATATATATATATATATATATATATATATATATATATATATATATATATATATATATATATATATATATATATATATATATATATATATATATATATATATATATATATATATATATATATATATATATGTGTGTGTGTGTGTGTGTGTATATCTATACATATGTAGCCAACCTCCCACTTTTTCTTAGCATCTCCATTTTTTGTCTTTGACAATGTTTTATGTTTGCTCGTGTTTCTCTCCTTCCATACCTCTACATTCTTTTCCCCACCGACTTCTCCTTACATCCTTCCTTGTCTACCTTTCTCAAAAAATAGGTACCTGTCCCAAAAATAAATTATACACATTCTTCCCCTTTCCAGTTTTATATTTCCTCTTTCATTTGTCCTTCTGTATGTTCCTGTGTTTGCTCATCCCCCTTTCTGACTTTCCAATCCTCCCACTTCCTCCCTATTTTAATGAAAAAAGAAAAGCACTGGGACATGGCTGTGTGATTGACTTATTGTGGTTCATGATCCTTCTCATAGTGTCATGAAGGTGCACCTGTGCACACAAGTGCTCACATGGCTGTAACATGCATACTATTGCTGCCCAAGAATTCTCTAACCAGAATCCTGATACACACTCTCCTTATTGGCACTGATATTAAGATGAGAGTTCTTAATTACTTAATTCTTGTTTGACTAAATTCCTTCTTAATTGATAATGACCCTTGAGTCATATCATATTATTCAGTATTTCCATAATTAGTCATGTTTGTCATATTCCTGAATCCCAGGGTCATGCTCAAAATATTAAATGTATAATTAAATGCATGCAAAGTAATTCATACTGTGATAGTGTCCTAGAGGCTGAGTAGCAGTGGCACTACCCACTACAAAAACAGGAAAGATCACACACACACACACACACACACACACACACACACACACACACACACACACACACACAACACGCGTAAAAAAACATTGCCACACTCCAGTCTGTCTTTAGCAGCGTCTTTCAATTCAGTACAAACTTACCTCTTTGTAACCATCACTGTATCACCCTAGAAAAAGCTAAATGGCTACCCATAAACCAGAGATCTAACCTACTTTTAGAATCTCAACTCTACAAACTACTCTGGCTCAACACATTTACCCCCTTGTAGCTAGACATCATGAAAAAAAACTCGTCATACAACTCAAGACACCAATCACAAGCCACACCAACTCTCCTTTCCCCTAAAACCAACCTCCGCAGCATTGCAAATGCTTTCTCCTCTTAGGCGCCATTGACATTATGTAAATCAACCCTTATTCCATATTCAGAATGCATAAAAAGCTATTCTTCGTCCAAGCCAAATGCTTCTGCTTTAACACAGGGCATATCATGTAACCTATCTCCTTTCCAAGTCTCATCTTCTCTGTTAAGATTCACTAATTATTGATACACTTTAGAAACTAATGTATGTATTGCATTATATATTATATAAAACCAATCTCACATCCAGACTAAAGTGTATGACCCACTGGAACTAATACGAGTGCATCTCACCATAAACAGTGTCTTGTATCATATCCATGCAACCTATATGGCACCCTCTATGTCCCAGCAAACCCATACTACCTATCACAGTGTACTTGAGTCAGTCACCATTCAGCCCAATACAATATTCATGGGGGATCTTGACTACCCTTCTATAGATTGGAAATCCTACACCACAAGCCCATCGATTCCTAAACTTTGTTAATACCAACATCCTGAAACAATTGGTTCATTCTCCTACCAGGAGTGCAAATGTACTTGACTTCATACTCACAAACATGGGGAACTGATGTTCCTCACCCAATGTAATGTCTTCAGTAGTCAGATCTGATCATAAAGCAGTATTGTTTGAAATAAATATTAAATCTGGGGATCCAGAGAAACCAAAAACCTTTAGGAACTATTCCAAGGCTAACCTCTTTCTACTAGTGACACCTTGACTAAATTTCAAGCATCCCCAAATCCAGTAAACACCAAAGCATATGCTGAACTATTTACAAAATCTCTTTACAGCCATACTGATAGCTGTACAGAGCAAGCTGTGTGACTCAAAAGACAATCCACCTTGGTTGAATCCCAATAACAATCCATTACACAACAAAAGAAAATAATCTTGGCAAAGCATAGGAAGAACAAAGCCATAAATACTAAAAGCCCCCCTGACCAATCAGGCAGCTAAGAAAGTTATTTAATACTTCAAAGGCTACATTTGAAGAAAAAATAGCTTCTTATACAAAGGACAACCATGATATTTTCTACAGCTATGTTTATAACCTCAGAGGAAATATGCAACAATGTGTAGAACTCATTGTAAATGGCATCACCCACACTGAACCCGAGGCCATTGCCAACCTTTTGGTTGACAGGTTCAGCTCACAGTTCTCCCCCTGCCACTTTCCCATATAGTCCAAAAATACCTCATGCCATAATCCCTCCAACCATTACTAGAGAACAGGCCATCAATGCACTTTCCAAGGCCAACATCACTGCATCGAAGGACCCTGATAACATCCTGGGATGCCTAATAAATAGCATGAAACATGACCTCTCCAGTCCACTTGATTTACTTTTCAACTGGAGCCTGCAGTCAGATTTTGTGCACAAGGAATGGAAGATGGCTACAGTCATTCCCCTGCACAAAGGAGATCCAATGACTGATCTGAGTAACAACAGACCCATAAGCCTGACCAGCCCCATATGTAAGGCCATGGAAAGAATCATCATGGACATGATAAAAGAAAACATAGGTAACTTGTGAATGCTGGACTCATGACAGTTTGCTTTTGTTAAAGGAAGGTCATGCCCATTAAATCTAGGGGACCTTTTTGAGAGGGTCACCAAAGCACTAGATAAAGACAATACTGTGCACACAGCTTACCTTGACCTGGCCAAGGCTTTTGATACAATATCTCATTCAGGCATTATAGATAAGCTCATTAATTTAGGTATAAACCCTTTTATCACCCACTAGATAGCCACCTGGGTCACTGATAGGAGCCAAGAGATCAACATTGGTGAAACCAACTTCACTAAGAAGCTAGCCACTTGCAGAGTCCCCCAGGGCTTGGTACTCAGCCTGCTCCTTTTTGACATCTATTTATCTGAAATGGAAGCAAATTCTGAAGGTTTATGGCTAACTAAGTTTGCAGATGATTGCAAGCTGGTGGTTATCATTGACTCTCCTGCAGACACTTGCATTCTTCAAGAAGGCCTATCTTTGACAAAGAAATGGTGTCAAAGCCATGGTCTTAAATGCAGTGAAAAGAAATACATAATTGTACCCTTTGGGAAGTCAACCATCCTGACTAATTACTATGTTGATAATAGAGTTGACCCAGTGGTCAGGGATCTGGGTATGCCCGTGCAACAGTAGCCTTACCTTCAACCACCATGTGGCCATAGTGGTGAGGAAATCATTTTATGTTGCACAACTTATAAGTAACGGCATGGCATCTAGGTCCAAAGAGATCATTATCCCACTGTACTCTGCCTTTATCAGATCAATCACAGAGTACAATGCTTCCTTCAGTATGTACCTGGCCAAGCATATGCAGCAACTAGACCAACCTCAGAGGTTTTTTAGAAAATGAATACAAGGCATAACAAACCTGCCTTATGCAGAGCAACTTAAAGCCCTTTCCCTGTACTCAGTCTCCTATAGATTGCTGAAGGGTGATCTATGCTGGGTTACAAGTCATCTGCAAACTTCTCACTTGTGACTGTTCTGCATATTAGTAAGTCAATCAGTACCAAAAATACAAGGTCTAAGGATCTGAATTTTTGTCTGTGACTTTAACAGAACATGCTGGAGTGACAGATATGTGTCGCAGAGACTGCCACTCATATGGAAGAGGCTTCGATCCATGTGAAGCTGAGATTGTCTATTAGCCAGTTTAAGCACAACAAAGACCAGTGGATGGGAAACAGGAAATTTATATCCAGCCTGGCACCCATGTCTCTTACAGACAGAGGTAGTTTATAAATGCCCTGCCCTCAAATTCCTACTTGTATACAGGACATCATTATTCTTTCGGAAGAACTTGGCCAGGCTTAGAAAGGTCTCATGGGTTGTTAGCCTAATAACAATCTATGAATCTATTACACTCTGCTTGATTTTATATTGCTTTGTGCTTGTTCACTAGAATGTATATGCACAGTTTTTTCTATGTAATTAGTCTGATCTACTCTGTTATTACTTACGTTTCTGTATTTTTTTGTTTGTGAAATGTTTTGTATTCACCCCGGCTGAGCCTGAAATTGGTCAGTATTAATCGGTGCACTATCCTGGTAAGCAAATATAAATAAATTAATAAATATTTATGTTTTTCCCAACTACTGACCAACCAGTGAGCCATCAGAACATTTTATCTTTAAATTCTACCATTTCCCTGTGTACATCCAAAGCAACCCAATGTGTTGGCTTGCAATGGGCTGGATTTATGGTTTTATTACACATTTCTGCAAGTAATGTTGTCCTCAGTAGTTCTATCACTTTGTAGGCAAACACTTCCATCTGACACGCATTCTCCTCCAAGGATTTCCTACAGGTACAGCACATGTCCTGAAAATTGGCCCTATCTCTCACACCTGAGGCAGGTGACCCTATCTCTCACACCTGAGGCAGGTGACCCTATCCCTCACACCTGAGGCAGGTAAGTATTCTGGTCTTCATCATTCCTCTTCCTCCTCATCCAGCTTATCTAAGGCCTGGGCCACTTATCAAGCCCAGGTCAGGGTCATCTGAGTCATAATCAGGTCTCAGCCCTCTAAATCATGGAGGTAGTAGAAATAGGCTAAATGTTGACTAGTGCAAGGAATTCTGACTACCAGTTAGTAGCCAAAAATGTACAATGTGATCTAATTTTAATGGAGGTGAAAGCAATATAACTGTAACTTTTGGACCACTGGATATTCTACAGATAACGTAATGGTTAGGGAATATCAGATACATTTTTGGTCCTCTGGTTTGAATATAATAGTACCCTTAAAATGTTATCTGTATTCTTGATATAATGTTACACTGCAAAAACAATTTCATTATGTAAGATAACATTTTTAGTGTGCATTTAATTACCTTCTTACTAGAGGTGTGACTTGAAGAACAGGTAACTTTATTCTTGATTTTAATAACACATACATGGCAACATGTAGCCAAATAGTTACTCTTCAGTCTTGGATTTGTAATTAGAAATCCAGTGCATGATTTTAGACCACAATGAGCTGTATGGTATACATGTGTATTAAAAATTTATATTTGCATATATACACAACATAACAAGTAGAAAATGCTCCTGTACTGACAGAGTAGCGGTACTATACTTATGCTGTATATTGCTGTATGTTGTATATGGTAGCATGGTAAGCTCAGTCTATTGTGGACAAGAACCAAATATAGTCTGATTGCATATGGTTACCATATGTAGATAGAGAACAAGTCACATGTGGAGGACACATCTCATACTTATATAGAACCACGGTCAATAAGTCAGGTAATATTGCATCTTTCATTGCATTGCCTGAACTGGCATGACCACACATACTAGACATGCAGCAGTAAACTATCTGCCTGCAAAACAAACAATAAGTTGTGATGTAGAAAATTATAATAATTTGTAAGCATCATGTACAGAAAACAACTGCATAATAGAGCTGCTACCCGCAGTGTTACAGCAGACACACGCACTGTTACAACCAATATGGCAACAGCTGTGTACAATGATCCATGAACATAAGATATGCACAAGCTATGGCAAATTCATATCACACCAAAGCCATAATAGCAGTATTCAATAAGAAATACATGACAGTGCAGGAGGCATAAGAACCAACTCGTGAGAGGCATGATGATGTAAATCAAGTGGCAGTATTGTGACCATATGCATCTATGCAGAACACAACCCACCATCATAAGATGTGTATGTCATATGTCATGTTGCCCAAACTGTGAGTATTGCACAGATCAGTATGATAATAGACAGAAGTCTGGCCAATAAGATGTGAAAACTTCACTCAGGAATGTAACAAAATAAGTTAAGCAAGAAACTCCTAGCAACAAAGAGAGGGAAAAAAGTCCCAAAGTGAAGCATAACAAATTGCCATCATAAAGTGTGTAGGTACATGCTAATCAAACAGTGTGTAGAAATGACTTTAAAATGTAAATGTCACAACAGCAATACAAACCAATGCAGTATGGCAAGACAATGAAAACATGTCCTGGATTTGAGGATAGGGTCCAAAATGGGGATGTACCATGAACACAGTAATGCAGGCATGCAATGTGCTTGTATGCAGTACAAAGATGAACATCAGCTCAACAGAAGAATGGCTACTGCTGTTCCATAACCATGTGCCATACAGTGTGAGTATCTTCTAGAAACTCAAAATCTAGAGTAGTATGACCAGAAAATACAGGTAGGTAATTAGGCAGTAAAGTCATGTGTCACACCAACCTTCCAGGAATAGACAGCATGCAATACACAGAACAGAGCCACATATCTAACACATCCCAATCTGCTGGGTAAAAACAACAGAGCTGGCAATAGAGGTGCCCACCAGGGGATTATGGCAGGGAACCCTGAGGAAGGAAAAGAAGATAAGAACAGGCTAGGAAGAGTAGTTTCCGGAAACAAGTATAAGGTACATGCATATGAGAAGATAGGAGAAAGATGAATGCAAAAAGAAATAGCATAAGTAATGAGGGAGGAATTTTATGGTAAATGGCCATTCTGAGACTTTTAATGATAGAACAAATGTGTGAACTAGGAACATAGTGCAAAAGACCAAGGAACCAAATAATGGAAGACATTGAATATATGTGACAGGACAAACCAAGCAAACAGAACATGTGCCTGCCTACTACTGGAGGATGTGATAGTCAAATGGGGGACAAAAGACATAGGAGATGTAGCTAGCATGGGGACAAAAAAAGAGACAAACTCAGAATGGTAGATGATACAGTGAAAGGGTAAATGGAAAGAATGATATGCCATGAAGGTCATCACACAGGTAGATTTCTGAGTGTTAGACATGTTACTTTATAGTCATCATTTCCAATAACATGAGCTGTCTTTTGACCTGCAAATATATAAACAGATTTTGGGCCTTCCATATATCCTTATCCTCTAGATCAGGTACTTATATATGTTCTTCAGTGTGTGAGGAGTCTCCATTGTAACACGTGGATGTTTTATTGGCCTTGTCAAGTGACTCCACAACATCAGACACTATAACAATCTAAACTACAGATTGCTTATGGTTATCAACAGTGCTGCTGGAACAGGCGTCATGCATGATCCTACATCGTATCCCATGCTGTTGTGCAAGCATCTCTCCCTTGGCTTTCTCTGAGGACTGAAGCAAGTCATGATGGTGATGTTGGCACTGGTGGTGATTACAGTCACTGTACTGGAAGAAAGGTATCATCTGAAGAGGAAGTACACACATGAAGATGGGAACTATGAGCAGGTACAATGTATCTGCAACCATAACAAAGAGTATATTGGTCATGCTAAACATACTCAAATGGGCCAGCAGCTCTAACATTAGCCCAGCGCAGCATGTAACATTCATGACAATGTTTCAGTCAGTAATGACTGGCAAATTCTGGCAAATCAGTCAACAGTAGTCTATGTGCCCATCCCACAGAAACAGGTATATTTTATTCTGTTTATTAGTTTTATTTATTTGTTATCCAGGGTAAAGCATTGATCTGTATGGACTTTTTTCAGACTCAATCTGGGAACATTATCCTGTTAAGTGAGTTATTCAGGGGCCACAGTAGGCACATAGAGGCTGAGAGATTTAAACTTTGCCCTACAGGAAGCAACTCATTAACAACTAAGAAGCTTAGTGTATGCACATAGCCTTCCATAGAGACTAGACAGCATAGTGTGATATCAAGGACTCTGGGCAGACATTCAAGTCTGCCAAGGTTACTTGTTCATATTTATATGTATCTATTTCCAGCAGGTTTGAAAAGTGCTGTTAGCACTTACATAAGGAAGTGGTTCCACAAGATACATGAATACTGTGAAGAAACTGCTACAAAATGGCATCTGCAGTATAGCAATGCCTCACAGCATTAAGTTTTAAGCATGCTAAATATATTCATCAAGCATCATGATAATTCACTGCAATAACACGATTAAATTATTCTGCAATAGCACAGATTATGCTAGGCAGGCGAATGTTTTGCCTTATGTTTTTATACTGGGGCACTGCAGTTGCACATTTGTATGAAGACAAACATTTCTGCAGTCCATTGGTAAATTGTCATATTGTGCATCATTTTAGTCAATATTTATTGTGTACTCACATGCATACATGCACAAATATATAAGACAGGCATACATACATGGAAACATTTTGTTTTAGTTTCTGTCAAAAAATGGACAACTTATTCATTAAACAGGTTCTTCTTTACTGAACAAAACTCTGCTGGTCAATTGTTGCTGTCTCCAAGTCATTCCAAGGACTACGATACAGAAATATCCGATGACTTTGAATGTGCCCTTCTTAAGTGAAGTACCATGAATGTTATGATCCGTTGACAGAGGAGTGCAGATAATTTATTGTAGCTGCTAATAATAAAACAATTCCTAAGGCATTAATTAAGGAGCGTGTCAGGATAGCATGAGAATCTCTAAAGAACAACATTAGCGTTATCCTTCGTTTATTCATTCAAGGTACAAGGAGTTATCAAAATGACCCTGAAAAGATATTGCACTTCAGACACTAGTATGGCTGTTGATTCAGTTACTTAATTACAGGAATGTTTCAACAAAATGTAAGTGATACCCTTGTCGGCCTGCCTACTTCTTCCTCTTCTCATCCTTCCTGTCTTTCTCTTAGTCCTAGTTCTACTCATCTGACTCAGTAAACACATTAAATATTAAATTAACAACTGATTGGAGTTTTATGAACCAAACAGGGATACTGATCTTGACCTCATCAGAGGTCAGGATGCTTTAAATTATTTTGTTTAAATAAAGTGTTCATCATTTACCATAATCACAAAATCCCCTTGATATAATTTAGCCTTGATTTTACTGCAATTAATTTCAAAGGAAAAGTTTGCAACAAGATTAGAATTCACATTTATCATGCACTTAACTCCATCAGATTCACTTGCATAATGTACCATACATGTAAAATACAAACAACTCTTGCCAGTTGCAATTTCATTTTATTTACAGATTAATTTTCTGAGAATTTGAAGTCATAGCTGCAAAAAGGATGGCTAATTATCAACGACCTGTTATTATGGTTATTTCAATCCCTATGTGAATGGACTGAAAGTAATGAACTATAATACTGTAATGTATAAAATAATATAATCGCACTTGTATTATTCTGGGTTAACTTGCAATACAAAGCATTACATAGTGTACCAGCAGGAATGTTCATTTTTCAATCAGATAATGGTTTCAAGTTGGTTTTGGGATGACATGTAACATGTATTTTGTACAGATGAGAGAAAACATTAATAACTTCAGCTAAGAAATGGAAAGAAAAACATTAAAGATTTCAATGATTCAAATTTTGAAATAAAAGTTATTTGTTTAAGAGCTACACATTTCATATAAACCAAACCAAGGCAGATGAATTTTCCATTTTGACAAATAATCTATGGATTTCAATTACTAGCTCTACAGGGAATGGCAATTACCTCTGAAATGTAATAACATGCTGATATAATGCACATTTTTGTGTGCACAAGTATGTGTGTGTGTGTGTGTGTGTGTGTGTGTGTGTGTGTGTGTGTGTGTGTTTGTGTTTGTGTGCGTGCATGTATGTGTAGAAAGGTGACTGTGTGTTTAATAATTTTGCACCAATTATTTGACACTTTTTTGCACTTTGAAAACGGGAATAGTTATTTGAAACGATAAAAACTGACAGATGCAAAGATGTACTTCAGGGCTTTAATCTTGTCAAATAATTTAGTTACTGAACTACTTACTATTATCTAAGATAACCATTTTTTTTTTCAAATAAAGACTAAACAAAACTCAGGTAAAAGCACACCAAACAAAGCATTACCGTTTTTACTTTATTTAACATTTTATTAAACAAAAGACTTCTATAAATCAAGTTTTCTTCAGTGTTCTTGCATCTGAATGTTAGGGTGGTATTCATAGTCTGGGGCTTCACATTTTCATAGCAGTGATCTGCGAATAGTGGAGCTACATGTTTATGCAAATCCTGGACTTTTAGGATGATTACAGAAATCCTAGGACTTTTTATAAACACATCTCCCATTGCAAAAGTATAACATGTTTAATGCATAAGCAATAGGGGAACGACTACTATGCTGTTAAAACACTTTACACGTATGTGTACGAGTTCATTTCATAGACATTAAACTATAAGGAGCTCATTTGTATACTAAGCATGTAAATAGTGCTGAACTTATGCCAGTAAGCATCAGTTTTTATGCAGAATGTGGAGATGCAAAGGGAGATCAGTTGGTACTTGTGTATACCTGGACATTTTCACTAAAGTGGTCACTTGGTAAATGTTTCATTTTGACACTTGTGCATACCTGGACATACCAATGAAGGGGTCACTTGAGTGAATGTTTCATTTTGGTACTTGTGTATACCTGGATAGGTGTGTCTTGGGGGAATGTTTCATTTTAGTGCTTGTGCATACTAAGACATGTTACTGAACGGGTCACTTGGGTGAATGTCTCACTTTGGTACTTGTGCATACTTGGACATATTAATAGAGGGGTGGCTTGGGGGAATGTTTCATTTTAGTGCTTGTGCATACTAAGACATGTTACTGAACGGGTCACTTGGGTGAATGTCTCACTTTAGTACTTGTGTATACATGGATATATTAATGGAGGTGTGTCTTGGGGGAATGTTTCATTTTAGTGCTTGTGCATACTAAGACATGTTACTGAACGGGTCACTTGGGTGAATGTCTCACTTTGGTACTTGTGCATACTTGGACATATTAATAGAGGGGTGGCTTGGGGGAAGCTTTCATTTTAATACTTGGGCATACTAGGACATGTTACTGAATGGGTCACTTGGGTAAATATTTCATTTTGGTGCTTATGCATACCTGGACATACTCCTGAAAGGGTCACTTTGGGAAATAATTCATTATGTGTCAGGGAAGTTCTTGTGCATTCATGGTCAGACTGCTGAAAAGATCGCTGGGCAAAGCAATTTATTGTGTCATTTTAGTGCTTGTGCAAACTTGAGACAAACTAACAAAGGGGTTGCTGTGGGAAATAATTTGTTTTTGTGTCAGAGAAGTGCTTGTGCATATTTAGACAAACTACTAAACAATGGCTGGGGGCAAGTTCACTGATTGCAACTCTGACGGCAAAGGTGAAGCATTTAACAAGGGATGTGTGCACCGCGCAAGATATCAGGCTACAAATTGCAAAACCACCTCATTAGCATACTACGCCTTACAATATTTCTCATTTGCATATCATTATTTTAAAGGCCTTTTGCATTAGCACAAATGGCATCTGTGAACCTCACGTTTGCTATACTCATTCGTAAGCATCAAGAATACCCCTATTGTGTTTGTAGAAGCGACTATGAATACCAGCCTTACTTTTGTTTTTGAATAGCTTTTTTTATACTCTGGGGCATTTGTGTAGCTTTTGTATAAATTATTCTTTTTCAAATAAAGGACAAACATTTTTAGATGCTCTAATTAAGTGGGATTGTTTATCAAGGTGCATTGCAGTGATGACACATAATCATGATTTTATCAAAGTATTTTTGGTGTGGAATATAATGTCAACATATTGTTTCATTGGGTGAAGATAGTGACATTGTGGTAGTGAGGCTAAAACTCTTTTACCTTATCTACGCTGTTGGATTATCTCAGATTTAACATTTTAGAGATATAAAAGTATGAGGAGCAGGAGGCTTGCCCCTGTGAAAGGACTGCTTTTCTGCACTTTCTGTACTTTGTATGCATTGTGGTCCCTATGCATTGAGATCATAGCAGTAGGTACACTGGAGTTTTACTCTTGTCTTACTGTTGTGTGATCTTGGAGTAAGTATACTTAACGATGCGGAGCCATGCATGTGTTAATGGGCTTGCCCATTTACAAAGCATTACTTTTGAGAACTATTTAGTTATCTATCTATCTATCTATCTATCTATCTATCTATCTATCTATCTATCTATCTATCTGTTTTTTGTTTCATTAAATTGAGAGTCAATAGTGTAACAGTTTGGGTAATTTCTTTTACATTGATTGGATTCCAGTGATGAAGTATCCCATCAATACAGTATCACAGCTCATATCTACTTTGTGTTTCTGTGTGCGTGCGTGTGTGTGTGTGTGTGTGTGTGTGTGTGTGTGTGTGTGTGTGTGTGTGTGTGTGTGTGTGTGTGTGTGTTTGTTTAATATGAATTATTCAAGTGTGGTTAGAGCCACTGAATAAAAACTCTGTTATATGAATCTGTTGGTGTTTATCAGCTTACTTAACAATGCAGGTAAGGTAATAGTCTGATTTCTACATTGTTATACAATCCTGGAATTAGCATGTTCAGCATTTTTAGGGCTATGGGGAATTCGTGGGGCTGCAGAGTTATAGCATGCTACAGTTTTAGAGGAGATACATTACAATCTGATTGTGGAATAGTACTGATAGGGATGGTTTCTTCTACTTATACTGCTGTACAATTTCAGAGTTACTATATTTAGGCATGTGGAAGTGTGGGGTCACACAAAGTATGATCACACAGTGTGGGGTGACGTCCCTTCAAAAACACTGGTAATTTATTTTTCATTGTGATTTTGATTCATCATGACATCACAGTATCATGCAAGTGTGTGTATATACACACAGACACACACACACACACACACACACACACACACACACACACACACACACACACACACACTCACACCTATACCCAAGTATCTCTCTCTCTCTCTCTCTCTCTATATATATATATATATATATATATATATATATATATATATATATATATATATATTTACCACCAATGGTCCAGCATAAATATTTTCTTCCAGAATATTTTCAAAAAGGTCAGTCCATATGGAATCCAAATATTTCTGGTTTGATGGAAGCAACAGCACATACAGAAGTTAGCTGCCAAATAGCAGCATCAGGAACAGGTAATTCCACACAGAACAAGTTACTCATAGACCAGTTTCACCGAAAAAGCACTTTCGCGAAAGTCTGCTAAAAAACACACACACACACACACACACACACACACACACACACACACACACAAGATTTATAAAAAAAACGATAACAGTAATCACGTTTATGCAGGGGGGCAAGCCCTTCTGCACACCCCCCTACTTTTATATTCTCACTACGAGATTGCACTACAGTGGGGAAAACGGAATATTCCCTTATCCCCACTGTGCCGCGATCTCAGCAAAAGCCATTCTCTCATGATTTTACTTTTTTTAGCTCAGTTTCGCAAAGCAGTTTTGTTGAAACGTGTAGGTGATCATTATTCCTAGACCCGTGTGTGTGTGTGTGTGTGTGTGTGTGTGTGTGTGTGTGTGTGTGTCTGTATATATATATATATATATATATATATATATATATATATATATATATATATATATATATATATATATATATATTAAAAACATTACAGAGGGTATGGGGTGCAGGTGCCCCCAGAAAAGGTGTTTTTTTAGATGAGCTGTGCTTCAAACTTACAGGTTCTATTATGTGAGGTTTACTGATATGGTATTTCAACAAAATGCCATACATCCATATATATATATATATATATATATATATATATATATATATATATATATATATATATATATATATGTGTGTGTGTGTGTGTGTGTGTGTGTGTGGTGACATCTGACCACAAATCAGTCTAGCTAGAAGTAACTATAACACAAGACTTGCTTTAGCAACAACTAGACTAAAAAACTTCCCCAAGGCCAATGACAACCTTTTACGTGACAGCATAAATAGCTTTATAGGCCCTCCCCATTGATGGAACAGACGTCTATGCTGAATTATACACCAATGCTTTATACGAGAACCTGTACAATTGTAATGACTCTGCAGTACCTGATATTACCAAAACAAGATCTTCAAGGAAAAACAAACCTACCTGTTAGACAACTGTCATTAATATGTTATACAGAAGGAGAAAGAAATTGTTGTCTAAGAGTAGGCAGTAATGACCTCAAAACTGGAAACACTCCCTACTCAACTTAAACAAGCAAATAAGACTGCTAGTGAAGTCCTCCAAAGCTAACTACAAATCCAAATTAGCTTCTCTAACTAAGGATAACCACAAGGCATTTTTTAGTTACATCCATAACCTCAAATGTAAGACCCAGATTTGTGCTGAACTCATAGTTAATGGTACTACATACACAGAACCTGTGAATATAGCAAACCTGCTGGCTGCCAGGTTCAGTGAAAACGTCACTCCCTTGTCCCTGCCAATATACCCCAAAGCATCCCTAACACCTATCCCCCACCTAGTATCTCCCAGAAGCAGGTCTTAAATTCCCACCCCAAGCCCAAAAACACAACCTTTGTGGGACCAGACAACATCCTCGGCTGTGTTCTACATGGGTTAAAACAGGAATTAGCATCACTATTCGGCATGGTTTTTAATCATAGCCTAAGCATTAGCTTCATCTCAGCAGAAAGGAAAACAGCTACCATTATCCCTTAGCACAAAGGGGGTGGTGCATCCATGGACCGCAGGAATTATAGACCCATTGGCCTGACCAGCTTATAGTAGCACACAAAATTCTGTACCACCCTGAAAATCCTCCAGCACTCAAAAAAACCATAAAGTCATACAATAATTCAAGGCAACTACGATCATCCAATAAACTGTTGGTCCAAACCCACAATGCCATTAATTCAGCCGGTGACTCCCTGTTTTCCAACATCGTTGGTAAAACTTGGAATTCACTTCCATCTAACCTTACCCACGAACCTTCTTTAAGTCTCTTCAAAAAAGGCCTCAAACAGTATTTTAAAGAGCACTGGCTTTGTCCCTGTACTAATCCTGATTAATCACTACTTATTCAATGCCTTATTTAAATTAATATTGTATGCATCTCTTGCTCATAATAGCTTGCTGCAATCTGTTGTTTTTGTATACTATTACACACTGTGTATATTGTGAGTACCTACTAGAGGGCTTTGTAAATATGCTTGACCTTATATCTGTTATGTTCTGTCTGTGTTATCTGGAGCTGTTCTCCCCGTGCCTCCACTAAAAATGGACATATATCCAGTCGGACAATACTGGTCAACAAATGTAAAATAAATAAGTAAAACAAATAAGACTTAGCCAAGGCCTTTGACACAATCCCCCACTCAGCATCATTGATAAACTCACCCAGCTGGGTATCAACCCATATATTGTCAGGTGTGTTGCAAACTGGCTCACTGATAGAATTCATATAGTCAAAATAGGGGACTACACCTCCTCCAGCAGACCTGTAACCAGTGGTGTTCCACAGGGATCGGTTCTGGGATCCCTACTGTTCAGAATCTACTCCAAAGTACAGGCTAAAACTAAAGGACTTTGGCTAACAAAGTTTGCTGATGACTGCAAACTGGGAGCAATCATTGAAACTCCAAGCAATGTTAACATCCTGCAAGAAGGTCTTATGCAGACTAAAGACTGGTGCCAAAGTCATGGTCTTAAACTTACTGCAAGAAAATGCATTATCATCCCCTTCAGCAAGGATGATGTTCCTGCAAACTACCACATCAATAGCAAAACTCTAAGCACACAGTCAGTGGTTAGAGACCTGGGCACACAGGTCAGCAGCAACCTTAACTTTGATCACCATGTCTCCACAGTGGTAAGAAGGGAATTTTATATTGCTCATCTCATAAGTAAGGGCATTGCCTCCAGAAAAAAAAAGAGGTTACAACCCCCCCCCCCCCGTACTCTTCACTCATCAGGCCAATAACAGAGTATAACACTCCCTTTGGTATGCACCTTCCCAAGCATCTGGAGCAACTGGAGAGACCACAAAGGTTTCTTACAAAAAACTTTCAGGGTCTTCGAGATCTGTTTTATGTGGACAGACTGAAATCATTGTCACTTTTCACTGTGTCATACAGACTGCTCAGAGGTGACCTGTACCTTACATATAGAGCAATCCCTAACCCAGCTTTAATGGAAATGCTGCACATTTCCAAGTCAAATGGCACACTGGTCACTCGCTCAAAGGACCTCAACCTTGTATGTGACATCAACAGAACTTGCTGGAGAGACAGATTTGTCTCACAGACATTGCTCCACCTTTGGAACAAGCTTCCTATTCATGTTAAACAAAGCCCCTTGCTGGCCCTATTTGAGTGTAATTTGTGCAACTGGATGGGTAACCAGAAATTCACCCCAGG
Source organism: Protopterus annectens (assembly GCF_019279795.1). Taxonomy (NCBI): domain Eukaryota; kingdom Metazoa; phylum Chordata; order Ceratodontiformes; family Protopteridae; genus Protopterus; species Protopterus annectens. The sequence goes on from NC_056746.1 coordinate 386,498,881, forward strand.
GGTTGTACATGTGTTGCTCTTGGACAGGACCAATAGGTGCTGATTTTAGTATCTGGTTGAAACAGACACCCTTGGGAACACCGGTCAAACTTGGTTAGGCTTGTAAGGACCCTGGAGCTATTAGTCTAGTAACCTCCTATGATCCTATGATCCTATGTGTATGTGTATATATACATGTATATGTATGCATATATATTTTATATATATATATATATATATATATATATATATATATATATATATATATATATATACATATATACATATACATATTTAGAGAGAGATGTGGAGATATGTTCCTATATAGAAAACACACACACGCGCGCACACACACACACACACACACACACACACACACACACACACACACACACACACACACACACACACACACACACACACACACACACTCACAGATACACACACACATACACACACACACACACACACACACGCATTCATGGAAAGATAAGAATGAGTGGGGCACATATAACTGTTACAGCACAGACATTGCCACTACTTCAAACCTTTAACTTCATATTTATGCATATTTGAAATGAATTCTAAATTATATTCATGCCTTCCAAAAGATATAGATATGTGTAATATAATATACTGAAAGCATATGAATTAATTATTTAACCGTAACTTAAAGGACTACTCTGGACAGGTACAGAAAAATATTATTTTGACATGAAGTTCTCCATAGTACAAACCTGCCAGAAGCAGACAGCTTGATGTGATCATGTTTTCTTGGAAAGTTATTTCTTACCCATAATGCACTGTAAAGGTACAGCTGAAGAGATTACAATGCCCTAGTCTGTCTTGCCAGATCAGAGTCCCATTTACTTAGAATGGAAGTAGTGAGAGATATTGACATATTTCAGAATCCTGGATCATGATGTAAGTGGCTTTTCTCAGTTTCATGCATATGTGTTAGGAATCTGTAAACAGTTCTTGTAAAAGGCTTAAGAACTAACTGGAGTAACACAGCTTTCTAAAAAAGTGATATTTTGGGTCCTGCCTTCCTTCCCTGAGTCACCCCTATTGTCATATTTCCTGGCTTGCAATGGTCAGCTAATTAAGTTGCTCTCATTGGTTATCAGGTTCATTCAGTTTCAGACCACAAAAGGGCTTTAATAGGTTTATGGTTCTGGGAAAGTGAAAGGATGCAATTGTTTATGATGCCAGTCAAAGAGTTGTGAAATTTGAGCCTGAATAGCTATATTTTTTCAGTGAGCATGAAATAACAAAGAAGAGATATAGGCACCTTGCTGTGTCTGTTTTCCTTAGAAAATATTCAAATGTAGTACGTTAAAATGATCAGCGATGGCCTTTGGACAACTGGTGTCCTAGGTAAAAGGTCTCCACAGCGCTCCCCACCTGGTGCTCCCATCCTGGTCTACCTACACCATCCAGACTACTAGTACAGCACCCTAGGTGACCACCTAGTTGGCCTATGCCTAAGGCCAGCTATGGAAATAATACAAAAACAACAAATTCCTAAAGAAAGTATTGATGAGGTTTAATTCAGCTTCAATATGGTGTGCAGTGAGGAAACCGATTAAGATAGAAATGTCACAGAGAGGGATATTCTGCTAATCCATACATTTTGATATGTAAGATTTTAAGATAATTATCTAGGAAAGGAAATACACTATGATGAAAGAAAATGTTAAACTTCAGGCATAGTTATCCTTTAATTGAAACAACTGACTGAATGAAAACATTTTAGCTATCTCCACATAGCAGTGTAAGACTGGGAAGTAAAGCCCACAAGGGCAAGATATGGAATAATAATTTAAAATTGACTCTGAGTTGATCACAGCGATAATTAAGTAAAATAGACTTCTTTAATTCAACAAACTTCAATGGCCTGTAACATATAAATGATCAGTGGAGACCAGAGTGTGGGTTCCAAGTGCAATGTCCACATTCTGGCTAGGCTTATAAATGCCCTAGGGCAGATAGCCTAGTATGAACCTATGAACCTAATGATAACTTTGACAAGTGATTAACCAGGAAGCAGCTTAATTTAGATATGACTATTGTAATTTGATTGCCAAATTATGGGAACTGTTAATACAAGGCAATTGATTTGATATTTTACTCTTCTTCTAGACCAGTGAAAATTATACTGTTTTGCAAAATGGGAGGTTTAGTAAAATTAAATGCAAATTACATGATGTGAGAAAGACTGATTGCATTACGAGGAGATGCTTCTTTCAAAACCTGCATTCATCACTAGCAATTTGGTAAAGAAGTCTACTAAGATTCATAGTATGTCATCTGCATGCAAGACAAGTTTACAATTGTTTTTCCCAGGTACTTGTCCTGATAGTATGCTGGTCCTAATAGTGTAGAGGTCCTGAGAGTGTACTGCTCCTGATAGTGTTCTGGTACTGATAGTGTACTGGTCCTGACAGTGTGCTGGTCCTGATAGTGTGCTGCTCCTGATAGTGTACTGCTTCTAAGAGTGTGCTGGTCCTGATAGTGTGCTGGTCCTGACAGTGTACTGCTCCTAATAGTGTACTGCTCGTAATAGTGTGCTGCTCCTGATAGTGTGTTGCTCCTGACAGTGTGCTGGTCCTGACAGTGTACTGCTCCTAATAGTGTACTGCTCGTAATAGTGTGCTGCTCCTGATAGTGTGCTGGTCCTGACAGTGTACTGCTCCTAATAGTGTGCTGGTCCTGATAGTGTGCTGCTCCTGATAGTGTACTGCTCCTAATAGTGTGCTGGTCCTGATAGCGTGCTGGTACTGACAGTGTACTTCTCCTAATAGTGTACTGTTCCTAATAGTGCACTGCTCCTAATAGTGTGCTGCTCCTGATAGTGTGCTGCTCCTGACAGTGTGCTGGTCCTGACAGTGTACTGCTCCTAATAGTGTACTGCTCCTAATTGTGCACCTCTGCTAATAGTGCACTGCTCCTAACAGTGTGCTGCTCCTGACAATGTGCTGGTCCTGACAGTGTACTGCTCCTAATAGTGCACTGCTCCTAATAGTGTACTGCTCCTAATAGTTTGCTGGTCCTGATAGTGTGCTGGTTCTGACAATGTGTTGCTCCTGATAGTGTGCTGCTCCTGACAGTGTGCTGGTCCTGATAGTGTGCTGCTCCTGACAGTGTGCTGCTCCTGACAGTGTGCTGGTCCTGATAGTGTGCTGCTCCTGATAGTGTCTGGTCCTGATACTGTGTTGGTCCTGATAGTGTGCCGGTCCTGATAGTGTACTGGTCCTGATAGTGAACTGGTCCTGATAGTGTAATGGTCCTGATAGTGTGCTGCTCTGGGCCTATATTAAAATCGCGAAGAGCCGTTACATTGAGCTCCTCTTCAGCAACACATTAAGACTAAAAAAATTGCTTGGCCTGAACCGTAGCATTGCCTTTTACCCCACTGTAATGCGATGTCGGAGTTGGTATATTTAGTTAGGGGGATGTGGGGGGCACAGCCCCCCACTTAGTTATGTTTTAAATAGTGTGTGTGTGTGTGTGTGTGTGTGTGTGTGTGTGTGTGTGTGCGCGTGTGCGTGTGCGTGTGTGTGTGTGTGTGTGTGTGTGTGTGTGTGTGTGTGTGTGTGTGTGTGTGTGTGTGTGTGTGTTTGGTACTAGTGGTTTAGTGCATTTGGTCTTTATGTGTCACTGAAGAGGCGTTCAATGTAATGCCTCTTCGCAATTTTAATATAGACCCTGCTTCTCCTGATAGTATGCTGGTCCTGATAGTGCATTGGTCCTGACAGTGTGCTGGTCCTAATTTAACAGTTTTAATAATTTAAGTACTATGACTAACTTTAGGTCATTAGTTGTGATTGAAACGGATACTAACATCATATTTTGCCAATATGTCACCATGAAATATCTCAGGAAGCCAAGATGTTGGGGACTGATTCCAGTTAAATTTTGACAAGCCACATCTGCTGGGGGTTGGAGAGCTACCCTTTTATCATTACAAAGGTAGATTTGTTTGTTATTCTATCTTCATTAATCTAGCAGTGTGGATGCCTCAGCATTCATAATGCCTCAGATTATTAATTTTGTTTCTATGAATTGTAAAACTTATCGAAATCTCAGTTACTGGATCAAGCAACCAGAAAAGTGCAGAAGTTTTGTACATCATTATCTATGACTTTCACTCAGAGCCTTTTAAAGGACAACACTAGATCCAGTTTTGAATGAAGCAGATATTATATGTCAAAGGATTTTATGTTTGGCTTTATTCTATATATCAGAAAAAGGATGTTTGTTTTTATTAACTTAACTATTGGAATGTGCCAAATTATATAGCTAAAGAGGTGATCTCTTAACAAACAGCAGTAAAAGCCAACATCTCCTTCTTTTCAAGATTCTGCGCATGCATTAGACAGCTATAGTATGAGCCCTTTTTCAGTGGACACTGCATAAGAATAAAGTGTTATCACAGGCACTTTATAAAACCCTTCTTCATCATAAATACAATGATTCAAATAACTTTCTTGGCAAATGTTCAACTTTATTCTCAGAATACAAATGTAAGAATCATCTTGGTTTAAAAAAGTTATGATATTATTGTGCACTTTTATATGAAGGTATAGAAGCCACTAAGCTAGGTTTGGATCTTACTAGTTTAATCAATAAATTAAGGCATTTCTGATCTACGATTTTCTATTCAGGTGCTAATATAACTTTCTGGGTATGTCTATTATGTTATCAAATCATAACTTAATGACGTTGGCTCATTTATCTTTATTGGGTTCAGTACAAAAGGTAAGCAAAGAGCTTGACACTCTAGTGGCAAAGATACTGAGGGCTTTCTGGAAATTGTCGGAATCCATATGAAGTATTGGGGTAAAATGTAATATACAATGTAATAAGAAAATATCTGTTTGTTTTATGGCCTTAGGATCATTTTACAAACTATATGGCTTCTGCCATAGGCTAAATAATTAAATAAATATCTTGGAAAGTCTTCAAGCAGCAACTCGTGATATGAACTCTCCTGAAATGAAATCCAGTGACAATACCACAGGTTATATATACATGACTACAGACAGATTTTTTCTTATAAATTCAGACAACACACATATACAACAATTAAATAGTATTTTTAGCAAACTGCATGCTAAAAAATTAGAAAAGATAATTTACTCAGCTGTGCCTTCACAGTTAAAATAGTTAATAAAATAAAAAAACATCATTTAACCCAGAGAATGCAGCATTCAGCTTGAGTTGCCATTCCAGTTCATGTTGTCCTTTAGGAACTGATTTAAAATCCTGTCCCCTAACAGATATAGCAACGTTGTCTTAGACAAACAACTTAATCTTTGCAATTTTTTTTTTTGCATACCACACTATCCCCAGGATTCAATAAACTCCATGTAGGTTTCATGCAAAGCCTATAAGGAGTGTTTTCATATATGGGATGTTGCCCATTACACAGCATCGCATGATACATATTAATGAAGTGCAATGCACACAAGTAAGGTTTTGTGGCTCATACCAGTGTTGCTGGCCATGAAACCTCTAATATGAATGTTGATCATACCTCCTAACCGTTTAGAGCAAGAAATCTGGACAAAGGCTAAAATAATGTGGGGACAAAGGCCCAAAAATAAGAATAGATTTACAGTATTGTTCTTATAAACGTAGAAAGTAGCTAGAATGATAGGATTTGCATTAGCATGCATGTTCTGAAGGATATGAAGTACAAAAGTGAGATGTATGTCATTATGTACTGACTTCAAACTTCAGTGATTTTCTAGGAAACCACACAATTTACAAGCAACAGCCCAAAAATATGATGCAAACATCTGGACATTCTGCAAAAATTTGGACAGTTGTGAGGTATGAAATTGCGGATAGCATTTCCGTATAAGTCTGCTGACTGTGAAAGCGGGTTATAGGACAGCACAGCAACTGATTTTCCCTTACTTGAGTTTTTTTATTAAACATTGTTTGGGGCACTGCCATAGATTGTTTTTCCTCATTTCAACTATGTCTCCATTTATGTTTATTTTTAAATTTTGGGGACAGTGTTTGCAATATGCTCTGCTTAGCACAAACATGTTTGGCTGTGTTCACCTGTTTTGTGTGAAGCGCAACAGTTCACAAACTGCATGAATGAACCACCCAGATTGCAGACAGGACCAAGACAGCCACAAACATAAACCAGATGCATTCAATTAATACTATTGGTCATTGCACAAACATGGTAAGAGGTATTGCACTGTGATTAACAGGGAGAACTTGACAATGAATACTAAAATAGGGGATATCATCTCACTAATCCTGTGGTAGCAGGTTTTAAGTGTAGGTGTGGAGTGCAAATTGTCCAAGGTTCTAGTACAGGGTGTACAAATTTTGTTTTACTGTTGTGACATTGCACATTATAACAATGAAGTGCAACATGTACAACAGTTTTCCAACCTTCTTGTGGCAACAGTTATAAGTGTAGGACAACCGTAGATATGGTCCATTTGACTAGCATATTTACACAAGTGCCTGTATACCAAATAACTTTGAAATTGCATTGCTTGCCATTGTTGAACACTGCTTACCATTGCACAAACACTTTGCCTGTCAGTGCCCTCCCTCGACTACTGTGTTTGCCTGATGGTAAGCGATGTGCAACCTTTTTAAATGTTGCAAAACCAAATCGTATACCGTCTCAGTAAGTGCAATATGTTTAATTGGTGGGAGAACATCAGGATACAAAATGCAATTGGCAGGAAATGCTCATTTTACATTGAGCCTGAGCTATAGTAGACATGGCTGGTGTTGCTGATGAGGGATTTAACTTCTGAGCACAGAGGTGGGGTGTTCAAGAGTCCAAAATCTTTACTGGACTCCTAGTTAAGGAGCATGGGTTCTGGTTGCTGCAGTGGGACTATTCAGACTCAGAAAACAAGTCTGAAGCCTGGAATAATATTGCTAGGGCTTTACCAATGCTACAGGTATCCCCTACACTGGTGAACAATGCAGGCATCATTTTGATGACCTACAGAGGAGGAAGCAGGGTACACGTGACCATTGGATTTGGGAATTTAGTACAGGGGACACCCCATAGATGTGTACATATCAATTTCAGTGAGTAATTGTAAGAGGTAAAAGCTGAATATAGTCAAGACTGGTATTCATAATGGTATTCTGTTCTGTTTTGTTTTTATCCACAGATACCACAGAGCGAGCCTCGAATATCAGGTCCCATGATGCATGTCTGTTAAGTATGTGCGAAGCATGAGGTAAGCATGCATCAGAACAGTATTGTTCTAAATAGTAATTTAATAATAATAATAATAATAATAATAATAATTTTAATAGTAATGTAGCATTAAAAGTTAAGGATGACTTAGCTGGTATTTAATATAGTTGTATCAAACTGAGCATACTTTTCTCAACTGTAAAATAAAGCATGCATGCCTTAGCCTGTAGCACAAAGCAACATTTCCATATTCTCAAATAACAGTGAACATGCATCTCTAAACTGTAAAGGGAAAGTATGCATGCAGTAGTCTCTATGACAGAACAGTATTAGAGAGTAGTCAGTGGTTGTGCATTGAAAAAGCACACTTCCCAAATATACAATACTGTTAGATTTTCATCATTATTGCAATGCAACTTCAGACCTCTATACAACTGGCAAAAATGGCCTGCAGTAAACTGTGATCAGTATAATTGGAACACGCATATATGCAATATATGCATACATCAAGGATTGCTGGCTGCTATCTGTACTATAGTGTGCCTCTATTATGAACTGGGTAGTCTTAAAAGTATTGAAGAAATTTGTTAGGCATTTGTGGTGTTAAAAGTAAAGTTAACAGAATAGAGTCAAATACTTGTATCAATGCTTTATATATCACATATGAAGTTACTAATGTTCTTCCTTTTTTTCTCTCACCCCAACCCTCAACTTTTCTCTTTTTTTTTGATTTTTTTGTTTTCTTTTCCCTGCAGCACAGTGGGGTAGGCTTGTCCCATGAGATCCTCCTGCCCCCATTCCACCGGCTACAGCACTACTACCCAGCACATCTGGTGCGTGACCTGGCAGCACGCCCTCTGCTGCCCCTACAATACCTGGCCCCTCATGTAGTTCTCCAGAGGATAGGCCTGTGGCTCCCTCTCGGAGCAGTGGAGGAGGTAGTGACTATATTACCTGAGAATAACTGTCTGGGATGGTACATAGGATTGTGCGCCTATGCCGGATGGAATGCCTGCTCTTCATCCTGGTTCAAAATGCCCACAGGAGATGCAGACATTAAGCACTACAGCCAGCAGTGCAGTGAGATGACAGTGACGGCAGTCCACTGGGTCAGGACTCGATTATTACTGTCACCCAGCCTGACGTGCATGGGACCTCAATTTCCCCACCCTCTGGCCAACCATGATATTCACCCCCTTTTGTGTCCTTCACTGTCCCTGTCTTTTGTCTTGTTTGTTTTGTCTGTCTGCAATTGCTTCCTCACCTACCCAACTTACCTCACCCAGACATTCCTACATCCCTTCCCAAACATTCCTCTCTCTCTACAAAAAAAAAAAAATCATCCCATACATAGCTCTCTATTTTGCACACATTTTCATGACACACTTGATTAAGTCCAATTGGCTATACAACATAATTGTGTTGTGGTCACCCCTCTCTCTGGAAGTGACAGTCCAAATTCAGCTAATATTTTTTTCATATATGATCAATTTTATCTTTGAAGAAATGGATAGGTATGGTGTTTTCCTACATCCCTCCTGCACATTCCTGCCATCCTTTCACTTCATTTTCCCCCCTGCTTGCTCCCCATTTCACCACTTTCCTGTCTTCCACATTTCTTTTCTTTAAAGAATTATTGGGTCATGGTGTGTATTGCATACCAAACTGAAGCAAACACTTGTAAGATTACTATTTACACCCATATATGAACCCAGTAGCATGTGCCTCCAAGAACAATACATTAACATGTGCTGCCACAGAGTGACTTAGGTAGTTGATGTATTTTATATAGTCAATAGCAAATGACACAGCTTAGCAAGGATTTCTCTTTATATTCCCCGTGCTTGCTCTCCTTATCACCAATGTCATATCTTACCCATTAATTTTATATGAAACATCATTGTGTGATCCACAGTAATGTTTTATAAAACATTATTGCATGATACCTATTTAGTTTTATAAAGCATTAGTGCACGATGAAACACGACGGTGCATGTCGCACAACATTGTTAAGCAATGTTAATATAAAAGTAGTTTGTATTAGCTACAGCTGTATTTGGAGCCAGTACCATCTGGACCTAAAAAGGAATGTATTACTGCATTAAGTTAATACCTGCAACCAGAGAGTCAGTTAAGTAGCATGTGTATGCAACAGCAGTTAAGTCTGAGTTTGTAGCACCATCTTTTAGTGCATTGATCCATTCATTTTTGGGGTCAGATGGTACTGGTTTTGAATCAGGGTGTATGTAACAGTTTCATGTACTTTTACATGTAAATGCAATTTCTAAAGTGTGATAGTTGGTATGGAGTCTCTAAAATATGGCTAGGTGGTACTGGTTTCCAGTGCAGCTGCATATAACACTTATAACTGTTTTTTGCCGTAGCCACGCATTAGTACGTGATGTGCACCATCCCACACTTATGCTTTAAAAAAAATAGGAAAGATAGGAAAGTGATGAAATGGGGAGCAAGCAGGGGGAAGAACAAAGTCAAAGGAGGGCAGGAATGTGCAGGAGGGATGAAGGAAAGAAGCATAGCTATCCATTTCTTCAACAGTAAAAATTTTTTTAGATGTGCAGAATATTTTGATGAATTTGCAGTGTCAACCCCAGGAAAAGGGGTGACCACAACACAATCATGTTGTATAGGCAATTGGACTGAATCAAGTGTGTCAAGATGACATATGCAAAATGATATGAATGGGCCAACATTTTTTGGGGGACAAGTACCTCTTTTTTTGAGACAGAGAGGAATGCTGGGAAAGGTACATAGGTATGTTTAGGTCAGGTAGATTGGGTAGGCGAGGAAGCAATCACAGACAGCCAGGGCATACAAGACAAGACACAGGGATGGTGAAAAACACAAGAGGTGGGTGAACAGCATGGTTGGGGAGAGGGTGGGGACATTGCAAACCCATGGATGTCAAGCTGGGTGGCAGTGAGAATCAAGTCATCACCCACTGGACTGTCATCACTATTACCTCACTGCACCAATGGCTGCAGTGTCTGACATTTATGTCTCCTTGTGCTATTCAGTACAGTGATGGAGAGCAGTGTCTCAATCTGGCATAGGCATGCACCAACTGTATGATGCACAATCCTATGCTCCAACTGTGGCAGTTCATGGTGAGTGATAAAATCACCACCTCTGCCACTGCTACTGGAGCGAACCACTGGCCTATCCTGCAGGTCAGTACTACCTCAGGGGCCAAGTAGTGCAGTTGTAGCAGAGGCGGTACTACCAGGTTGTGTCACAGATGTGCTGGACCTTAGTGCTGTAGCTGGTGGAGTGGTGGCTGGTGGATCCTGTGGGGCAGACCTACACTGCTGTAGTGTGGAAAAAAACAAAAAAATAAAAACAAAATTAAAAAATATAGACGATAAGGGTTGGGATGAGAGAAAAACAAAGGAGAAATTTAGCAACTTCATATGTGACATACAATGCACTGATACAATTATTTGACTCTATTATGTTACCTTTACTTTTAAGACTACCAACTCCTAACAAATAACTTTTTTACTGTTAAGACCACCCTGCTCATAACAGATGCACACTATACTACGGATTGCAGCAAGCATTCCTTGATGTGTGCATACATTGCACATATGCATATCCCAATTATACTGATTACAGTTTACAGCAGGCCATTGGTGCCACTGCTTTAGAGCTCTGATGTTGCATTGCAATATCAGTAAACACTTAACAGTACTGTATATTTGGGAAGTGTGCTTTTTTGAACCCACAACCTCTGACTACTCTACTACTACTACTCTCTAATATTGAACTGTTGTTTTGGCCACCAGACTAATGCATGCATACTTTCCTGTTACAGTTGAGAGGTGAATGGTCAATTTGATACAACTGTATAATTAACCAATAAAGGTGTCTTTACTTTTAATGCTAAAATAACAGTACTATTCAGATGCATACATACCACATGCTTCTTGCATCTGTGCCAGTATAGCAGCTTGGGTACGTGCATTCAATTCTTGGTCTGTGACGGCTGTTGAAAAAACAAAACAGAACAGAATAGCATTATGAATAGTAATCATGACTACATACAGCATTTAACTCTTACAAGTAGTCTCTATAAGTGATACTTACACATCTGTGGGGTGCTCCCAGTCCTACATTCCTGGATGCAACATTTGAGGGTATCCTCTTCATCATCTGGGGGTATCTATAGTGATTCCTGCATTATTCACTAGTGCAGGGGATACCAGTAGCATTGGTAAAAGCTGAGGCAAGACTGTTCCATGCTTCTGACTTGTAATCCAAGACATTATAGTCCCTCTGCAAAAGCTTGGGCCAATGTTCATTCACTAGAAGTCCAACAAATACTTTGGACTCCTGGACACCCCATCTTTGTGCACTGAATTCCAAAACCTCTGCATGAATGCCTGCCATGCTTAACACTGATCAAGAGCAATTTAGAATGATGTTTTCCCACCAATTGCAGGTATTGTGCTTACTGAGAGTATGCACCTTTTGGTTTTGCAATATTTGAAAGTGTTGGGTATTGTTTACCATTGCACAAACATGGTGCTCAAGGGTGTACACTGCTGGGCAGCATTTTTGCATGATGGCCAACAGTCTTAATTGAATGCATCCAGTTTATGTTTGTGGTTGTCTGGGTCCTGTCTGCTGCCTGGGTGGGCCATTCAACAAGTTTGTTCACTTCCACTCTACATGCAAACCAGATGAGTATAGCAAAACACGTTTGTGCTAAGCAGGGCATCTCACAAACAGTAGCCCCAAAATAAATAAAAAATAAAAACTGAGAAGGAGTTGAAATGAGGAAAATCAATCTATAACGTACACAGTAAAAAATGTTAGTACACACGAGATATGTCTACATAGGTCTGGATCTCAACTCTCATTTCAATGCACCTACCGAAAACAGGATGGGTGCCTTATCCATCTTTGCCACACAAACAGCATTGCAACAAAGAAATTGAGTAATTCCTCACACAACCAACACATAATTAAACATTCCTCCAAATTTTATCACATGACATAAACAACCAATCAACATTTAAAACAAGCATAATATTGAATAAAACAGACATTATAACCAAAATACATTCTTAAAAAAGCAGCTACAATTAAAAATATTATACAAAATAAATTCAATACAAACAACAAATAAATATGTACATGAAATACTTTCACACAAGATAAGACTGTAATCTCAAAACAGTAGCAATGAAAACATTATCATTAAGACCAGGGTAAATATAAGCATTCAATCTAATCTGCCACTTCAGTTCTTTAAATTCAATTAAACCATTCCATGGCCCCCCAGGGTTTTTACTGACCATATCAATCCCCATAAAACTAGAACTGTGCCCAGGGAAATTGATAGCATGCTTCGCAAGTTAATTATTTTTGATAAGCTTCCTAATATCTAGGACATGCTCATAAATATGCTCTTTAAATTTTCGTTGGGTTTTACTCATATAATTGATTGCAGAGCGCTATATAAATGATGCCAACAGAATTACAATTGCAATGAAAACTAGTTTTAATTAAAACCCCACTCACTTTCACCTCATCTTTATCTAAAATATATTTACATTGATTACAGAAGCCCCATCTAAAAGTCCCCCTTTTTAATAAGAAAATAAATAATCATCATTATTAACCACCTCTAAAAACTGTGTAAAGAAATCTACCTTTTCTAAACACAACACAGGGAGCATTGCCCAGGGTTTCCACATAACCCTCAAAACAAGCAAAAAGGTTCCAATTCTTTTTCAAAATCTCATAAATATGGGCATGATTGACAGTGTATGTTGTGACAAAAGAAAGGGAAAAATCCTTATCACTACTTACCCTGTTATATAAAAAATTCAAATCATCAACATCATCCAGTCTAAGTAAGGGCCAGTATTGTTCTTCTTGCCTTTTATGAATAATCAGTGAAAGAATTAAACTCTTTCATGGAACTTTTCCGTATGATAAACACATCATCCAGGAACTTAACATACATTTCCCTGGGTGGTGGGTTAAACATACCAAATGCATATTTCTTTTCACACTGTAACATGATAATATTAGAAAAAATGGGGGCACAAGCTGCCCCCACAGCATCGCCCTTCTTTTGTAAAAAAGAATATCCACCCAAATACACAAAATTGTTTTTTAACACTAGCTCCATCAAATTATCTAAAACATTGATCTCATTGTTAGTAAATTTAGTAGACTCAACCAGAAAATCATGGAATGAACATAAGCCAATATAGTGCAGTATAACATTAAAAAGATTTATAAAATCCACTGTGCCTAAAATCAACTGTGATTTTACTGTGGCTGTGTGTGATCAGATTCTTAAGCTGTGTTTCAGTGCTGCAGTTTTGTTTGGATTGCTTTTATTTGGTTATTTCAGCACTGTTCATTGCAGTGGGATGTGTTTTTAATCGCATTGTTTCTTTTTCTCTTCCCACTGTGAGCATGGCAGAAGGTGGATCTATTGAATTAGAATTGGACTTTAATCCACAGCAAGGGAAGATTCCTAACAGGAATAAGTTTATGGAGATGGGCTCTAATCCGTTGCTTGCAGCTGACCTGAAGCATAGTACTTTGGAAAGTGATTTAGCTGAACGTAATTCTATATTTAAGATCAAGTTGAGTAAATTTGAAAATTACTTATATCATTTAAAACATTTCCAAACTCAGAGATTACATCTAGAAGCCTGTATTCACTCACGTGTAGTTCCATGTGGTCTACACATCCTCAAAATGCCTACCTATGGGGATGCATATCCTGAACCTTTGGCAAAACGACAGTGCATTAACTTAGAAACTAGTTTTCAGTATACACAGCTTATGAGTGAGTATTTCAAACCAGAGGAGACAGATTTATGCAATAAGCTCAACAGGCTCAAGGTGAATTATATGGATTAGCGACAGCTGATGAAGTTGATATTTTAATTATTGAAGTGATTGATAATGTACATTTATATGAGAGAAAGCTTCTCCCAACAAAAAAGAAGGAAACTTGTAGCAGACATTAGAGATTGCAGTGATAACATGGTATTCTCTTGCCCTCATAACAGTCTGAAGACCAACACAGATAAAACAAATACCACTAATGAGATGGTTAAAATCAGTGTAGGCACTGACTCCACTACATCTGTTTCTATTAATGGACCTTCCATCTACACTACATCTGTGGGTGATTCCTTACATAATCAGACCAGTATAACCAGCGGCATAAATGTAACATGCACTAGGAAGGAAGGAACTCCAGTAGTATGGAGAAAGACTATTGACAATGAAGAAGTATTTTATGCTGTGCCCCTTCCAATAAGAATAAAACGTCCTCCCTCGAAAGAACAGTCAAGGAGCCGTGGGAAGGACCAAGAGGAAACATCCGATCATGGATGAGAACCATCAATCCATCAAGAAAATGTGGGGGAGAATGAATGATTAGTATGGAATATATCTCAGAAAATACTATAGACAATTGAGATTGATGTTTTATCCAAAGGTTTTCATTTATTCCCGCTTGGCAAGGTGAATTAACACAGAGCATTACTGATTTACGTATGTTTGCTCTCAATTTAATACTGAAAACTATTCATGGTGGTAGGGACCTGAACAGTGAGGAATATACTTTTAAGAAGCCAAGTGTATTTACACCACAGGGTCACCCGTTAATAGAGGCCTTTGTGAGACTATGTGAAAATATTTACCAGCTTTTTGAGAATGATAATAGGAGGAAAAAGTTTTTTTAATATGACAAAGGAGGAGAGGAAGGCTCTCCACAGACTTAAATTAGATAGTAATATTGTAATACGTCCTGGAGACAAGGGTGGCTCTGTGGTAGTAATGGATGTTGCATTTTATTATGACTCTATTAACAATATGTTAAAAGATGATTTCACCGATAAAAATATTAGCTTGAATAAAATTCAAATCTTGAGTGCCACTGGAATGGTGACATAACTAAAGAATTGCTAGGGTTTTTACATGTGAATGATTTTGTGATCCCTTGCTTACATGGGATGCCAAAAATTCATAAACATCCCAGCATCCCCCCATTTAGACCAAGAGTAGAAGGAGCGGGCTGGATTACCGAGCCTGCTTCAGTATATGTGGAGAAGTTTCTGCATCCGGTACTCAATACATATTCATTTGTGTTACAGGACACCAAACATTTTTGTAAAGATTTATATGAATGCACAAATGGTCTTTCCAGTTCAAATATTTAGTTTATGGTTACTACTGACATGAAATCTCTTTTCACGGTAAAACATAATTTTGAAGGAATTGAGATGATGAAGTTATTTCTACAGACACAGTAGTAATTATGACAATCATTCCATAGATTTATTATGTTTTCTATCAGAAAGTATTTTGTTGCGTACTATATTTGTTTTTGACAATAAATATTATTTACAACTGTCTGGCATAGCTAGCATCCTGTACCAATAGTTACACCAATATTGTCATGGGCCAATGGGAATTTAACAATGTTATTGCTTCTCAATATTATGTTGAGATTTCTTTATATCTTCATTTTGTAGATGATATATTTATTTTATGGGGTGGTACTTAATGACTATGTGAGTTTTTAGATTATATAGATAACTGTTCATCACTCTTCTCATTTTCTATGAATACTTCAGATGTGGAAATTGAATTCTTAGATATCAAATGAGGGGGTGCTTTATATTAAAATGTATGGAAAAGACTGCTATAGACCATTGTTATTGCATCTCTCAAATATGCATGCCCCACATGTGTTTACGAATGTTGTAGTTGGTCAGTCTAGGCATACGTCTAGACTGAATGTACAAGTTAAGGATTTTGTTAATGAACTGGATAAGTTGCAAGACATCTTTATTAGCAGGAGGTATTAAAAAAGGATGAAGTACAATTGAACTGCTATGCACCAAAACCTTTTACAATTCATGAAGACTGATCCAGAGAGACCCCTAGCATCATCCATGTTTCTGAGATGCTGCAACAACTACATATGGCTGGTTCCAGCTGGCAACCTGATAGGACCAGTACTGCACACTTACAGTTGGGGTGGCATGTCTGACCAAGATGATCTTCTTTTGCTGTTGCTTTATTCTTCAGCAGACAGTGGTGAGTAACAAGAGTAGTGAGTAAGAAAAACAAATGACATTATTCTGCATGAAAGAAAGTCCCTACCAGCAACAGAATTCCTTGTGATGCAGGCAAACCTGCAATAATTACTAAAACAAGTACACTGTCCCCATCAGCACACAATGTTGCTGCTTAGTTATTGTCCATCAGTACCAGATCCCTCATTATCATATAATGCAAATTATCCTAGCTTCTCTTTAATAAAAAATGAATACAAATCTTTGATGAGTTATTGCGTGGCATAAGACCAGAGCACAGCCCAGCAAGCACAAGCACTTAGTAATGTTTAACTGCCTCACCCTACTAAGCAGCTGTTCCTTGCTGTGGTGTGTAGTGTTATCATACTACACAATGATTCCATCAGTCCACAGCACTGTTAAACATGGTACACAGCTGTAGGCTACTCACTACACAGCACTAGTGAACATGGTACAACACTGTAGACTATTCAGTCCACAGCACCATTAAAACTGGTATACCACCATATGCTACACACTCCATAACACCAGTGAAAATGGTACACCACTGCACACCACTCAGTCCACAATGCCAGTGAACATGTTACAACACTGTACACTACTCAGTCTATAGCACCAGTCAACATGGTGCACAACTGTATACTACTCACTCTACAACACCAGTGAAAATGGTATAGCAGTGTACACTATTTAGTCCATAGCACCGGTGAACATGGTGCACCACTGTGCACTACAAAATCCACAGCATTAGTGAACATGGCACACCACTGTAGACTACTCAATCTACAGCACCAGCGAACATGTTACGCCACTGTACACTGCTTAATCCACAGCTCCAGTGAACATGGAACACCACTGTACTCTACTGAACAAACAGCACCAGTGAACATGGTATACCACTGTACACGACTCAATGCACAGTACCAGTGAGCATCGTACATCACTGTACAATACTGAAATCACAGCACTGGTGAACATGGTACATCACTGTACAGTATTGAATCCACAGCACTAGTGAATATGGTACATCACTGTACAGTACTGAATCCACAGCACCGGTGAACATGGTACATCACTGTACAGTACTGAATCCACAGCACTGGTGAACATGGTACATCACTGTACAGTACTGAATCCACAGCAGTGGTGAACATGTTAGTCCACTTCACACTATGTGCATCTGTCTGTGCAACATTTATATAACAACATACTGTTCTGTATGCTGCCACTCATAACCATGATCCATCTTTGTGAATCACCCTAAAGGCATGTGGTGTACTAAACATAATGCACAAGATTCAGTTCTGCAGTTGCATGCTGCATTTATGAATATTATGATCCTATAATAAATTCACTTCTGTGAGGCAATGCCTTATAATAAAAGTTATTATGCTCAAAAGAATATGATAGGAGAGATGCAATTTAGCAAAAGCTGTCCTTTTGAACATACCAGCACTGCCCTCAAACTTTTGCTCAGATATATATATATATATATATATATATATATATATATATATATATATATATATATATATATGTTTATTTATTATACTTCTAGCCAGGTAAAAAGATTGATCCCTTTTTGGACAAGACTTGGGCCACAAGGCTAGGACAAATGTAACATGCAAGTATATGAACAATTTAGTACAGTCCTCATGATAGTATGATTTTGGGATGAAACTGGAGTGCCAACACAGAGACCAGGAAAACTTGCAGGTCAGGATGGAACCCCAGACCATGGAGATATGAAGGGGGGATTTTTACACATAGTTGCTCTGGTTTGATCTTACAGCATGCATAGCATGTTCATGGGTAGCATGATGCTAAGAAATGTTGCCACACACCTTCAAGAAACTGGTGATGTAAATGCTTCATGAAATAATACAAGAGGTGATAGTTAAAAAGAACATTTACAGTAAATAAAATAACAGTATAAAAACTCTTTATTTTGTCTACTTATCCAACAATAATGCCACTTTTGCATATAAAAGGGCATTGTTTTAAGGTGTGAAATGTTGATGCCCCCCAAATTATATAAATGCTTTATAAAACTAACAAGGGAAGAATAGTTTTAACAATATCACCACAACCACTATGAAAACAATGCACAGAGTTATTTATGTTTCCTATTTATCTGACAATAAATAATGTGTATACAGGTGTACATAGACATCAAATAATAATGCATTTGGTTGCAGCAGCAGCAGTTATTACCTCCTTAGAGGGGTGTGATGTGCCCCAAAGAAGAGAGTTGTTTTTGAGACTTACACTGAATATCTCTTTTATGTACTTCAGAATAACAGTATTGTAATGTCACTTTTTTGGTGTCGGTTTTGTTGGTTTGTTGTGGCGATCCAGTAGTGCAGCTGTTACCATTGTTGCCCATGGCACTTTGGTTTCTGATGTGATTCCCAGATGGGTTGCCTCCTGTGTGGAGTTGCTAAGGTCTATCTTCTTGTCTGCATGGATTTTTGCTGAAGCTGCATTGTATAGTATAGTGTGTATTCATTTAGCCATAGTTTCTTGTGCATGCAGGATGACACATGATTATGCCTTGCTTTATCAGTTTCTGCCATCCAAGTTAACAGTATGGCAGCTCACTTACCAGCTCCTGTGTATGTGCCTCATTACTTATGTTATTGGTGTGTGTGTGTGTGTGTGTGTGTGTGTGTGTGTGTGTGTGTGTGTGTGTGTGTGTGTGTGTGTGTGTGTGTGTGTGTGTGTGTGTGTGTGTGTGTTTGTGTGTGTGTATATCCTGTAATCGGCTGATGTCCCACCCAGGTCTGATCCACTGCCCTGTGCCCACTCTTTGCTGGGATAGGCTCTTTCTTCTGTTGTGCATCTGAAAATGAATGACAGATTTAATTTGCACTTGTCATCCTGATATCATCACTTTCATTCAGTACTGGGGTTTCCTTTCTCAGTTTGTGTTCTAAGATCCAACTGCAAGGTAGACAACATAGTAGTTGCTTTGCAAATTATTATAATGTACATGCTCTCATATTAATCACAAACATTTTCTGTGTAGTAACTAGTCTGCCGCACCATTACTTTGTGAGGGTTTCTATGTCCACAGTATGTGAGTCTAAGATGAGACCTGATCTGCTTGTTTTGTGTGCAGTTAACCTACAGATTGCTATTATAGCCCCCTGCACCCTTCTATTAATAAAACAGTTGAAGATGAGTACTGGCTAATATTTAATTATGATGTAAGAACTTTCTTATGGAATTACATCTGTTCTTTATTGTAATGTCACAGAAGTATTTTTTCAGCTAGCCCACATAGGTTCATAGGTTCATAGGTACGTACTAGGCCATTGGCCCCTAGGGCCTATATAAGTCTAGCCAAAATGGTACCTTGGCTTTCGCCACCCAAGAAAATTATTTTTTTCTGAGCCCCTGTCGAGGAGAGCCACAGAAGTGATCCCCGGGGAGAATTTCCTATCTCACATCCAATCATCAAGATTTTTCTTGAAAAGTGCTATTGAGAAACTTTGTTTGATAAAGATAGGTAGCTATCTATTCATATAAAATATAGCACACGTGACTAATGAGCCAATATTAAGTATAAATGTAACAGTTAATAAAAGGTACCTGTTCAGCTAGCCACTTTCATGCCATTGAGATGGATGTTGCTTGAATTTAATTCATTTGCTGACCAGTTAAATACAAGTACAAGGGCTTTTCTTTTCAAAGCAAAATAGTCTATATTTTTTGCAAACTTTGCACAGCAGTTTTCCATTAGTGACTATGAAGATCATTTAAGCAAATATGGACATTTGTTCAGCCACTTAATGCCTTTTAACTGTCTTTAATTTAATTTGCATTTTACATGTTTATTAGTAGCAGACGGCTTTGGAGAATAAAGCTAGGAGGAGAGTATCAACTTTGCCCATTTATATATGGTGGTACTATTAATAAAAACAAAAAAAAATGAAACAAATCCACAGTAATAATTGCAGTTAGCATACAAGTAAACTTATATTGTCAAAAGGCAATAGAGAGTGCTAGAATGAAACTAAAATGTACTGACATGGTTGATACCAACAGGACAGAGGGATTTGCTATTCAGGGGTGACTGGTACCACTGTTAAATAGAGGATATTATTACAGTTCAGTGGATGAGCCAGTGGTGAGGATTCCTCTGACCATGTACATGGAAGTTCAGGAACTTCAGTGCACATACCTGTTATGTACAACCGCATTCTGTTTTGAATAAAACTTTATTCTGTGTAGATTAACCATGTTAATTTGACAGTTTCAAGTAGTAGACAATGTCAGTATAAACAGGCATTTTACAGAACTGTATATGTATTAGGGACTGGAATATAAAAGATCAAAGCAGTGTGGTGGAGACTCATTGCTGTGAAGGAGCCGTTGCCCTAACACGTGGATAGCACCATGCCATACTTGCATTCAGAAAACTTCTCAACAGTATTAAAGAGGGCAGTATACATACATCAAGTTCAGAAAACACAGCACTGGCAGTACAAATGGAATTACAGGCGGTAGCCTTCTCTGAAAATGTGAACAGAATAAAAGCATACTACAGCTCCATTCACTCTGTGCTCCCTTTCCTTCCTGCAGCACCCTTTGTGTGTTCTGCTTTCTCACAATCATGTCTGTAGTGCATCAAAGGCAGACTACATACAGTGATGTTTGTTGTACAATGCAGCTTAATGGCAGTACTGAACTCAATGTATTTAGTGCCATGATTAAAGAACGTAAATGTGGGAAAATGTTTTAAACTGTACACATAAAACACAAAGCTGTTTTACCTGTTCAGCTTCATAGGATTATAGGACCATAGGAGAATACTAATACTACTAATAGTACTAGCGGTGGTGGTACTGCGGTAGCATTGTCGCCTCACAGTAAGTCGTTGTCCTGTTCGATTCTCAGCTAGAGCGTCTTCTGTGTGGAGACATGCGTGAATGGGCGTACCTTCGTTGAAGGTTGTGCATCAGGGCTGGCAACTTGGGACGTAAAAATCTACCAATCATTAGTGGATCTGAGTTCCACTGTGGTGACCCCTAACTGGGAAAAGCCAAAAGACACAACAACTAGGACCATTTTAAGACCAGACATGTTTCTTTTTTTTTACATTTATTTGTACTATGAGTATTGTTTAGATTTTTCATGGCTTGCTGGGTTTTTGATGGTGTCGTGTTACAATTTATAGTTCTGTGGTCTTTGGGGGCTGGTGTTATAAATGTATCCTTGACTCACACATAAGGTACTGAATGCCAATGAATGCTTGCATGATATGACATTTGCATATGGCACACGTACAGCTGCTTTTAGAACTGCCTCCCTTCTGAAACTCTGCATTTCTTTGGTGCAGTGCCTTGCTCATGATGCAAGCTGGTCTTGCAATATAGCCTTAGCTACCTTAATGATAACCATCTGACATGTTGGGACCTGCTAGACTCAGTCCCAAAATATGGAGACTGAATGGCCTTACATATACTAAGTCTGAGATGCCATTTCTTGGAATATTCCCTTTTCTCCAATGTATGGTGATCTTGGAGTTGGTATAAACAAGTTCAGGGGGGGTGTGGGGGGGGGCTTGTGTCAACATTTCAATAGGGAGCCCCTTCAATTGGATTTTTAGTTCATTAATATTCAGAAAAAAGAAATGTAACCTGATCACAAATTTAGAACACATCAGCTGCTGGTCATAGAAGCCTCTACCAAATAAACTCTTAACAAAACACAAGAAAAAAAAAAGTATGCTTGAGGAAATCCTAACTTCTATTCACCATTTTATCCCTGACCAGAGAAGCTCATGTATTAGATTGTAACTTATGAATGTTTCAGTGTTTATATAGTTCAATTTGTTCTTCCTCCTTGTTAGTAAAAGTTGGTCAAATATGATTACATACATGAGGCAATTAAGCAGTAAAAAAAGTTGATTCAGATTTTTGTACCATAAACAAAGATGAACTGCAAAAAGTTGTTGTGAAGCATGAACAATATCCTTGGATAACTCCTGAAAAATCACATTTAAGACATCTTGAACCTGTAATGATCTTCAAATATATACTTAGGATATCTTCAACCTATAATGATTGTTGCTTTATATATATCGTAGTCACTATGTTGTAGGGAAAGCTTAATAAACATGGTGTATTTAGAGTCTCAGGATTTTAGTGGAAAATGAATCGCTTTTTATTTGAAATTGAATTGGTGAGTCAATAAAACTGAATATATGTGTATATGTATGTGTGTGTGTGTGTGTGTGTGTGTGTGTGTGTGTGTGTGTGTATTTGTGAGTATGTATGGTGCATGTGCATGGTGTGTGTGTGTGTGTGTGTGTGTGAGTATGTATGGTGCATGTGCATGGTGTTTGTGTGTGTGTGTGTGTGTGTGTGTGTGTGTGTGTGTGTGTGTATTTGTGAGTATGTATGGTGCATGTGCATGCACTTCATGAATAGCTTTAGGTGTTTGGGTGTTGAGGGGGTCATGGATAGCTAGCTATAGGACTCAACACAGTCGCATGCACCTACAAACTAATTTCACATTTAATACTATAAAGTTAAATCTTTGAACTGCATGCCCCTGATACCTCTCACACCACAGTATGTTGCTTACTATACTTCCAATGTCCCCTGACAGCCAGTTTCAAAATGAAATTGCCCTCTGTCCTGCACTCTTACCCTAAACAATATTTAATAAGGCATTCCAACTTTCCATTTCCTTTGAGCTTATATTCTACAACAAATTCCATAAGCTAACACAATCTGTTGTATGACCTAATCAGTCACTTCCAACAAAAGTGTCACTCTAGTGAACTTAGCATATTTCTTGCTTAACAAATTAAATAGGTTTTAAGTTAATATTTATAACAATTTTCAAAAAGGTGACATAGTCATTCTCATACCTCTCAAGTGTATTGATTTTCGCCTCATATTTTTGGTCTTTTACTCATGAAAATTGTGTTTTTTTTTGACAAATTAATCCTTAGATCATCCAGGTAAATTCATTAAATAATGACATGCATTTGAGTTTCAGATTTTATATCCTTCAGAAAATGCATGCTAACACAAATCCTGTTATTCTAGCAACGTTCTAAGTTTATAGCATCAATATTTAAAATGTGTAGCTATTTTTGAGCTTCTGACCCCCCATTTTGTCAGGCTTTGTCCAGATTTCTTGTGCAAAGAGGTTGAGAGGTATGGTCATTCTATTGTATCTTCTATCACCCACCTGAAAAAGTGACCAACAAACTGAAAATTGCTCTGTGCCATTATTATACAAATTCATACAAACTTTCATTAGGCAGATATTTACAGCATTTTTTGAAAGTTAATGCAGTCAGTCAATTGTTGCCTTCAACCAAAAAAATCCCTCTGGTGATCTTGGTATCCTAATTTCATATTTAATAGAGTAAATAGCTTTCAATAAGCAAATTGTGTAATTTTCCTAAAATGTAAGACACTCAGTCCACTACCCCCATCTGAATGTTCTTAGACAAGATACACAATCAGCTTTCTGATTTAGCACATAACTTCATAAATTTGCATGAATAGCACTACATCTGCCCTCATATCATTTGAATTAGGTGTCTGTGACCAGCACATTTTGTCTTACTATGATTATTATTTTTTTACAGGTGAAGAACTCCTGGCATTCAAACATGTAAACTACATAATCTGTAGTATAAATATTCTCTTCTAAAGGAATGAATAGACTTTCCTATTAAAATTCTATCACAACTCTCTGCACAGGTCTTTTGCTGGGAAAAATGATAATCTTCAAATGCTTTTTTGTGATATTGTGACAACTAGGCCTGGAAAATAATCCACTGCTTATACATGTGCTACTTATAGAAGAGGGTGTTTAGTCTATGGAAAATATAGGTGTTTTCATGAGGCAGGCTGGAAAAATTATGGTGACTAACAGACAGCAGGTGTTTTCAGAGTTTAAGGTGGCCACTGGGAATTAACAAGACAAATTCCTAGTCTTGGGGTCGAAGAAGTTCTTTGTGGAAGCCGTTGTACATAAGTGATGTTAATATGGGAAACCCCTCATTGTTTGGAAGCAAGTATTATCAGCCAGGGGAAGTTGGCCTGCAGTACACCACAGCAGCTCAGCCAGAGAAATGACTCCATAGGAAACTTTCACAGAAAGGTGAATCCTAAAGAAAAATTCCAAACGATATCATTAATGAAGTGTAATGCCTGGGAAAATACTCCAGAGGATATTGGTAGAGTGGTATACAGTCTGGGGAAAACTCCCAAGGATATTACCTGGTAAAGGTGGAGCCTAGGAAAAGACTTAAAAAGGTGATATGTTTATTTTAGTAAGGCATGAAAGGTAAACTGTATTAACAATGTAAATAATTGTGCTTATTCCACACCACAAGTCATTCTCTGTTTTGTTTTGCTGATGAGAACATTATTTTACCTTAATGCCATATGTAGTGAACAAAGCCCATTATGCTGCAGTTAAAATTAAATTCATGGCTTTTGTGTCAGTACCTACCAGGCTGTAAAAGTATGAACTGAGTTAAATCCCCAAGAAAAATGTTTTGCTGGTGGATTGCTGTAGGCAGAAGAAACAGCTTCTTTGCAAACTGTGATAGTGAATAGCCATGCCAAAGTGCTCTGTTTGTGCTCCCCATGTGAGTTCTTCTTGAGAACCAAAGTACAGTTGTGTATACTTACCATAAATGTAGATGTTCGAGTGTATTCACTATTGCAGTCATTACATTTGGGGTTATCTGCTTGCAGGTAGCCCTCAGTCGGCCTGATTAACAAAGTCTTAGGTCCTGCGTCGGTTGCTGTCCCTTCTTCCATGATGTTAGGTCGTCAAGGGTATAAAACATGCAGCCGATGCCATTACATCAGTTTTTCTTTCCTGAGATGTCAGGAGCCCCCTTAATGGAAGCAATTAAATATAAAATTACAATGATATACCTCCAACAAAAAAGCAAATACACCAAAAAGGCTTTTAAGCATAGTAAAGGAAAGTAGAGGTATAGCCAAAAGAAGTTAGGGGGCTGGAGGGAGGGTAACCAGGACTGCAACAGTGAATATACTCGAACATTTACATTTATGGTAAGTGTACACAACTGTACTATGTTCTACGTGTTTCACTGTTGTAGTCATTATTTGGGTAGATTCCCAAAGCTATGGTTGGGAGGGGGAATTTAGATAGCATTAGGACCAGCTATAAGGCCCTGCAAGACTGCAGTGGCAAAGCCAGCTCTGGATTTAGAGAAAATTGGCAAGTGATAATGCTTGGTGAAAGTATGCACAGAACTCCAGGTAGCAGCTTCTAGGATGTCCCTGGTAGGGACGCCTCTGAGAAAGGCTGTAGAGGTAGATGCAGCCCTGGTGGAGTGAGGTCTGATCCCCTGGGGGATAGGTTCTCCATGGTGCTTATTACAGAAATTAATGCAATGGCCTATACATTTAGAAATGGTTTGCTTTGAAATACCCTTCTCCTCTGCCCCAGCAGTTGTTCAGATTTCCTTTGAGGTTTAGTCCTGTCCATGTAGAATCTAAGTTGTCTGTGCACATCTAAGGAATGCAGTATCCATTCCCCTTTGTTCTGTGGATTGGGAAAGAAGGTTGGCAAATGAATGGACTGATTAAGAGCCACACTGGATACCACCTTGGGCATGAAGGATGGATTGGTTCTGAGAGACACCCTGTCCGCATGAAAGATTATGAAAGGCTCCACTGCCATAAGGGCCTGTAATTCAGATACCCTTTTAGCTGAAGTGATTGCTAAAAGAAAAGCTGTTTTCCAAGAAAGAAATTTTAAGTCTGCAGTAGCAGCTGGCTCGAAAGGAGGTAGCATGAGTTTCTCCAAAACAAAGTTAAGGTCCCAGGCTGGGGTTGGAGCTCTCCTGGGTGGTCTCAAGTACCAGCAAACTGGCAACTGGCTTAGGAGAAGTGTCATTGGCAGTTTTGGACCTCGCCGGCCTGTCTCTGTCTTTATCTTTGCATTTTTTCAGAATCCGGGAAGTCGGATGGCTAACTGACGACATTTCTGGATAATTAAACCAAGAATAAAGCACAAAACCCACAATAAGGTACATTGTGGTCAGGGCCTAGGCAAGGAATACAGTACGGATGAAAACCTTTATGAGGTATTTGCTTTCCACAAGTAATGCAATTATTAACTTCTACTGACATCGGTAAGGAGCAAGAAAAAGTTTCCCCAATGGAAATGGAAAATTTCAGGAGTCGGCCGACCAGTACTTGCGAACTGCTTCTACTTCGGGCACCACACGGCAAGAAAGACTGATGTAATGGCATCAGCTGCATATTTTATACCCCTGATGACCTGACATCATGGAAGAAGGGACAGCAACTGATGTAGGACCTAAGACTTTGTTAATCAGGCCGACTGAGGGCTATCTACAAGCAGATAACCCCAAATATAATGACTGCAACAGTGAAACATGAAGAACATCTATAAATCGTCTGCTTAAGCATCCAAACAGAACATTAAGCCTTACGGTAACTGAGACTGACAAAATATTCTGAACAGACTCCTTCAAATTCTTGCTGCTACACACACATTAGAGTCAGAAATAGCTGGAATGTAGGAGTAAAGCAAATAGAATAACTACTGAACAAGTTTGTAATATTTAAACCATTAAAGAGTTACATGGGAATCAGTGGTACTGAGATAAATAGTGAGTGCTTCTGCCAGAGTCTTATATCAATTAAACTGCAAAAAGGCTGCTTAACAAAGTTGTGTATAACGAATTTATTGAACTGATGAAAGAAATGTTTTGAGAAATGTTGTTGCAGCTTAGAATAAGTGCTCATGAATGCTGGTTAAAGAATTTGCTAGGAATTTAATTGCAATGCAATTTTTAAGTTTTTTTTCTGAGAAAATAAGTCAGACACTCCTAAATTAATTTTATGCACTGGAAAACTGTGATTGTAGAGTGTGTTCTGAACTGATGCTTAAACAGTGCCAGTTTAAGGAAACAAAACAGGGCATGTGAAGTACTTGTATGTTATGTTGTATGATGTTCTGAAAAGTGAATAACATTTCTAAATTGTTCTGCTTACTTTATGTCTACAAGAAGCAAAAATAATCCTGCAGGAAGAAAAGGGTGGTGTACTGACAAAATGTCTGATATGGAAATTTGCTGCAGCAAATTAGAATTAATTGACTGAGAAGATGTAAACCCAGTCAACTGACAAGGGAAAGCAAAATAATTAATTCCAGTGTGCAGAATTCACTAATAAATGGTAGAATTTTTGCATAGTACTGAATCTTAGTGCTATCTGAAACTGGTTTTCTCTAATAAGAATTAGACAGCACAGACAAGTGAGCAAATGGATCAACTGGTAAGTGATACTGGAGCAAAACTTGTTTTTGAAATTTGAAAAGGATGTCAGAAACTAAGATCATTTGCAAAAGGCATTGGATTCCAGTTCAACAGATGTGTACAACAAATGCCCAACAAATAAAGAGAGGAAAGAGAGGAAACAAGTAAAACACTCTTCCATGGTTTTATAGCTGTATAACAAAAAGTCAAAGCACTGACCGAGAGTATAGAATGACAAAGGGAACCAGGGGTTGCTGTTTGCAACAGGCAGAAATACAAATAATTCTGAAACAGATGCTTTTTGTAAAAGAAAATAATCTGACAGACTGTATGAGAGGCAATTGACTTACACTAACCAATGAAAGAACACAAAAGACTTCGTGAACTTTCTGTACACAAAACAGAAGTATGGTTCAGACCCAAGCTGACACTATATGTTTCTAGAGTAATACAGATAAAATATTAGTATGTTTACAAAGTATTAATACCGCTGCTATTGTTTTAAAAGCAAAATGTCAAAATGAGTGGACTAAAAAATGACTTGCTAGAAGTCAACTCCAAGAGACTGACAATAAAATTAAGAACTGTAAGTAAACCTCTGCTAACAGTTATGTGGTTAAGAAAATCATTTCCTTACAGCAAAAACAAGACTGTTTGACACAGCTTTTACAGCAGAAAAACTCTTCACGTGTAAATAAAGGAAAAATAGTTGCCACTTATCAATGAAGAACTTGAAAAGGCTGCATGTAAGAAGCACAAATATAAAAGTGAATTAAATGCACTTAGTCTATACATTCAGTATCTGGAAGAAAATTTAAAAGGGATGAGACCATTGCTAATATACTGCAGAAAGAAAGAGATATGGTGTTAAAGATACTGACTGGTCAAGCACAAACCTTAAAAAGTGTAGAGTCACACTAGTTGCTCAACACAATGCATCTGAAATTCTCCAGGTACAGCTAACACTAGGTAAGACTGCAATCCAAATTGTAGCTTGCTACAGATCCCAAACCATGCCCCAAGATTCTCACTACACCATTCAAAACATACTGGAAAATATTAAGATACAACCAAACACCCTAATACTGGGTGATTTCAACTACCTTGCCATTAACTGGTAAAACTACTCGGGTACCAACACCTTTTCCCAACGGTTATTGGAATTCATAAATTTCAATGCCCTGGATCAACTAATCCATTGTCCCACCACGGGCTCCAATATCCTATACCTGGTCATTACCAACATGGGAGATAGATGCTCCAAGTCAGTGGTCATCCCATCATTGGTCCGGTCTGACCATAAACAAATCACCCTTGACATCAACATCCCACCCCTCCCCCCAGTAAGGGAACCCCCTGAAAAAAACTTCTCCAAAGCCAACTTCATGCTACTCAAGTCAGAAGTGACAAACTTCATGACACCCATGCAGACAGGAGCTGAAAGTTCGACTGCTGAATCCGACACTAAGGCACTGTACGCGCACATCCATTTATGCATGAATCGTGCCATCCCAAATAAAACCAAGACACTGTCCTCCAAAAAAGGAAGTCAATATGGTGGTCCCCTGCCATAAACAAACTATACAACAGAAGAAAGAAACTGTTGCAGAAAAGAGGAAAATCCCAGGATGCAAAAAACTCCCTTACCAGCCTCAGTAAGAAGCTGAGATCCCTCATAAAATCCTCCAAAGCTAGTTACGAAAATAAAATTGCCAAAGATTCCAAAGGCAACCACAAGGCATTCTATAGTTATGTCAAGAATCTAAATGGCAATGCTCAGATATACTCTGAGCTACAACAGAATGGGATTAAATATACTGATCCCAAGGATATGGCCAATATCCTGGCAAATCGATTTAGTGCTAATTTCACCCCCCTCTCATCCTCTAAAGGACCCATCTTAATATCAAATGATTGCCAAATTCTGGTAATCATGGCCACACAGGTAGAAACTGCACTCTCCAAAGCTAAGAATACAGCATCTATGGGACCAGATGACATCCTGGGCTGTGTACTACATGAACTACAAAATGAATTGGCACCTCACCTAAGTGTCATGTTTAATCATATCCTCACCTCAGGCTTTGTGCCCACTGAGTGGCGCACAGCTACAGTTATCCCACTCCACAAGGGGGGGATCCATCTTGGATCTCTGGAACTACCATCCTATCAATCTGACGAGCCTGATCTGCAAGGGCGTAGAATGCTTTATCATGGAACTTATAAACAAAGACATTGGCAACCTTCAAGCACTGGACCCCACCCAGTTTGGGTTCTTGAAGGGCCGATCTTGTCTCCTGAACCTGACTGACTTCTTCGAATCAGTCTCCAGAGCTGTGGATGAGGGTAAGGCAGTCCACACAGCCTATCTGGACCTCACCAAGGCCTTCAACACCATCCCCCACTCTGGAATCATAGATAAACTTACTAAGCTGGGCATAAATCCCTATGTCACTCGATGGGTTGCCAGCTGACTTATTGACAGAACCAAGACTGTAAAAGTGGCCGACTTCAAATCCAGCTCCTGACAAGTGACAAGTGCAGTACCTCAGGGTTCAGTCCTGGGACTGCTCTTGTTTGGCATCTACTTCCCTGAAGTACAGGCCAACACTAAGGGACTCTGGCTAACAAAGTTTGCAGATTACTGCAAACTGGGAGCCATTACTGAATCCACAAATGATGTGGATATTTTACAAAAGGGCCTTACAGAAACAGATGCTTGGTGCCAGAGCCATGGGCTCAAGCTTAATGCCAAGAAATGTATAGTTATCCCCTTTGGGAAAAAACATGTATGCATGAATTACCACATAGGTGGCAGTAGACTAAACACTGAAAGTGTGACGAGAGACTTAAGGACACATGTGGACAGTGGTCTCACCTTCGATAACCACATCGCCACAAAAGTCAGGAAATCCTTCTATGTGGCACACCTCATCACTAAGGGCTTTTCATCCAGAAAAAAAGGAAGTCATTGTCCTACTGTACTCATCCCTCAATAGACCCATTATAGAGTACAACGCCCCATTTGGTATGTGCCTCACAAGACATCTGCAACAGCTGGAAAGGCCGCAGAAATACCTCACTAAAAGAATCACAGGCCTAAAGCAGATGTCCTATGCTGACCATCTAAAAAAACTCCAGCTATACTCTGTGGCATATCATCTACTCAGAGGCGATCTCTGCTTAACATACAAGGCCATGTCAAACCCTGAGCTGTTGGACATGCTCCACTTAAAGAAATCCCAATCCCTCAGAGCCACATGCTCCAGGGATCTAAACCTTGTCATCACAAGGAACAAAACATGCTGGAGGGATAGGTTCCTGAGCCAGAGACTCCCCATACTCTGGAACAGACTACCCATACATGTTAAGCAAAGTGCCTCCTTGGTCCTCTTCAAAAGGGTTCTTTAGACAGGGGTCCAGGGAAGTAAATATTGTGGGAAGAAATATCCAGGGAATTGTTATGGCTAGGCTTGTATAGGCCCTAGGGCCGATAGCCTAGCACCAATCTATGAACCTATGAACCTATGAACTAGTAGTGCTAGACTTACAAAAGGAAAATGATTCAGACATAAGGAAGAAATTCTTACCAAACTTCAAAAGCAGAAAGAGATTAGTATATATATATAAAAATAGCAAAGATATTTATTCATGGCTTGAATTCCATAAAGACAGCTAAACTGAACTGTGCTATATACAACAGGTTATTGAGCCAAGTGATACTGGAGAACAATCGGGTCCAAGTGCAGAACCTGAAGTTGCAGGCTTCAATAAAACTGGCAATACACAACGTGCTTCACTTATACCTAATGACTGCAATCGTGGGGCCTAAAGAAAAAGACACACCATTTGGGTTTGATGTGAGTTCTTTTCATAAACATCTACAGGTATCAAAGTGCAAAATTAAAAAGGTAAGGAGACCAAGAACTGTAATGGCTATGCTCTTTAGCAACAAAAGAGGAAAGTATTATGTAAAAGTAAAGTCATTAAGTCAATTGTTAACTGAGATACAACTTATGAAACAAAAGGTAAGAATGTGGGACAGGCTTTTATCATGAAAAATGTACTTTTATATTCTGTAAGAAAGTAGAAAACACAGTCAAGCATACAGCAGATACAGCAGCCTTATGTTACAGTTGAGGGGGGTTCATGATGAACTAGAGAATGAAAATCCCCTGCTTATAAATACTCTTGAATGTCTTGCTCTAGATACCCCAGCTATGCAATGGTTCAAGTCTTACCTTAACAATAGGCAACAGGCACTTCTCTGGGAAAATAAATTATCATCCCCCCTGCCAGTCACCATTGGAGTCCCCCAGGGCTCCATTTTAGGAACTCTTCTCTTTTCACTATTCATCAACGACCTTCACATAGCAGTCCCTGAAGCCACCTGCATTCAATATGCCGATGATTCCACACTTATATGTTCTGCCAACTACACATCTGAACTACACTCTCTAACTCAAAAAGTATTCAACTCAGTAGAAGACTGGTTCCTGAAATGCTGCCTCCTTTTGAACGCCAAAAAAACCAAGCTTCTACTCTTTACACCCACCAATAGGTCCTCTCCTATTGACTTCTCTATTAAATCTAATAATGGTACCCTCATCTTTCCCGATCCTTCTACCAAACTATTAGGAGTCACAATTGACAACAACCTTAACTTCGATAACCATATAAATAACACCATTCAAACAGTGAACAGAAAAATGGGCTCCTTATATAGAATCAAGCCCTTCTTAACTCCTATGGCTAGAACCACCATTGCCAACTCTCACTTAATCTCAACTCTTCTCTATGCTTCTCCTATTTATACTAATCTAAAAAAATATATATCTTCTCAAACTATCAAAGTCCTATAACAATATTGCCAGATTTGCCACTGGCAATGCATTACGAACACACCACTCTCTGAATCTAAAGCAGCTAGACTGGCTTGAACTCCCTAACGTGCTAACTTTTTCCCAACTCACCATTGCTCATAAAATATTTTACCAACCTAATAATACTCCAATACTTGCTAACTTCATTACCCCTTATAATAATCTGAATTCCCTACGCTCTTCAAGTAACTACTTGCTAGCATAAGTAAGTCCAATAACTTGTCAGGTGATAGCCTATTCTCCAATACTGCTGGGAAACACTGGAACCTTCTACCTACCAATCTAACTCTACTACCTTCACTGTCACTCTTTAAGCAAAAACTCAAAATTCACCTAAAATCACACTGGTTATGTCCCTGCACTAACCCTGATTAATCTACCACCTTTCCTATTTTTTATCTTCCTACTGCCTATGGATACACAATCATACTCTACATACCCCACTGTATGCTAAAAACTGGTCACTGTAAAACTTGTATAACCACAAGTGTTTATGTTAACTAACAATGAACTTTAGTGTATCTCTCTTATCAAACGATCACATGACTGTTATATTACTTTATACTCACCTGCTTAGTATTGTACTTTTGAAAATCCTTCTTTTTATTCTACATACCTCTTACTTTATTTGTTATACAATTGTATATTACATTTTGTGCTATGTTGGAGCTTTTCTCCCCGGGCCTCTACTGAAAATGGAAATCTATCCAGTTAGACTAGCCCGGTCAACAAATGTAAAATAAAATAAATAAAAAATAAAATAAAAATGCAAAAGCTGCGTTCTAAGATGGAAAGCAGAAAGCTCGACAGCAGAAAAACAGAGCCTGAGTCAATGCCAGCACAATCACAAATAATGTTGGCTGTCCAAAACCTAGAAGGAGGTAAAACAATGGAAATAAACTTAAAACATAATACTGGAGGAACAGGGCAATAAATGTCATACACAACAGAGTTTCCAAACGTTCTGAGATAAACTGATATGTGCTAGAGCAGCCCCATGAATCCAAACTCCAGATGAACATTCCTGAGAATGAGTCAAGCCACACTTTCTGTAGTAGGGAAAACTCACATATTTAAACCATTCTCAAAGAGATTCTATTCCATATTAATCTCAAAGTAACTGGTCATAAAACTCATTGAAGTGTGGAAAAGATGAGATTCCTGAATGTGGTACTTAATGGTCAGTGCAGGAAATACTTTCCGAGGTTCAGAGTGAAAATTTACTGTGGCACCATCTGCTGGGAGAAATTAAAAGCAGAGGTATAGCTTAAGAAGAGACAACGGAGCTAAACTCACCCTTAATGTCTGGAGTTTCATAGAGGTTGGTTATGAAAAATCACAGAAACCTAGAGAAGCAAATGATACATCTGAAATGAAGGAAATACACCTGTAAATGAAAGAAACACATTTATTAATGAAAAACAAAAGTGCTTATGCAAATAAAAGAAGTTTAACCAAAGATTCTAGAAGCGGAAGACAAGGTTAGAAACTATCAGCAGAAGCTAGTGTCTTATATTCAGGATATTAAAGCACGTAAGTAGGAGGAAGCAACAACAACCAAATTGTTGAACTAGAAAGAAGAAAGAAGTTGTTAAAGAAGAGAATCCAAAGGAGCCTTGTGGAAAATCAGTAAATGGGCTTCCCTACTGAAATATCAGGACTCAAAATGCTGATTTCAGATAATCATTAAAAAAAGACTGCAACTGCAGAACAACAGCTCATACTGAGCATCATTCTTCTGTTTTAAACTGCTGAACATATATATATATATATATATATATATATATATGTGTATATATATATATATATATATATATATATATATATATATATATATATATATATATACCAAATCCAAGATGGTCGCACCTTAGAGGAAAGGGAATAATGTGAGAAATATCAATCCCAGACAATATTTGTCAGTCCAGATTTTTACCCATTCAGTTTTTACATTATAGGACTCGCTAATATGATCCTGAACATTCAAAAGGTTACCAGTAAATGGACATGCTGCTAACATGGAGCATTGTGGGGAGTACAGGCTCCAGAGAGATATGAGAGAAAGAAAATGTGCTGTAAGCATTCGGTAAACAGATTAACAGGCAGTAATGAAAGTCTATGTCAAATATGACTGTGCGTGTGCAGTAAGGGTAACAAGTTGTTATTCCATTTCTCAGTTTGGTCATTTTGCAAAGAAGTATCCCAAATCAAGTCTGGATTTTGCACAAAGTAATATTTAATGAGAGGATACCCATCTGCTACTGGGACTTTTGGCCTGCTGAGGTGAGATTTGTCAGGCCAAAGTAAGTCATGGCCCAGGGTCTGAGCTAAAGGAATCATGTAATGGATAGTTTAGTGAAAGTGTAGTTTAGGCGACCAGATTAGTTAAGGTTAGTATCTCTCATAATGACTTTGCTTTCCTTGATTATGGTAGGCTGTCCAGCATGTCTTAAGAGTATTTTGGTGTATGATGGAGGTGAAATGTTATATGTAGCTAAAAGGAATTTGGTGCTTTTATACAGTGTTAATTGTAGAAGGGTCCAGCTGGTATTTTGGCCTGTTTTGGAGTTTTCCTGTCAATAAGGCTCCCTTCAATGTTACTGTTTATACATATAGGTGTGAATAAACCTCCTCCACTGTGAATTCCAGGATGGTTGTTATAAAAAGTGATAAATTCTGACTACCATAGGGAGTAACTATTAATCTTCCTTGAATCAGAATTTAGTTTGTCAGCAAACAATTAATATTTCTTAAACTGGAATTTAATTAATTTGACATCAAAGTACTGTTAAATTATTGAAATCATACTACAAGCTGAGACAAGTTGCTGTTAATGCTGCAGATGTTAATGTTGACTAATGTTAGCAGCTTGGGTCCTGAGTTAATGGATCTGTGGGCTTCAGCATAGACTCTATATGATGCCCTATAGGGGAAGAGTTGTATAGACCAACCACTTTGGGCATCTACTGTGGTGCACATTATCCTCAGGGTAGGAGAACATGGATTGCAGATTGTATACCATGGTAGGGTTAGCCACCTGACAGTGTAAAATATGGCTCTAGTGTGCCCCTATTGACAATAAGCTACTGGCCAGCCAGTGTCCAGTTGCCTGGCCTGGGGCTACCTGGAATAGCTCCACTGAGCGAAAGCTGGATGGAAAAATCAATCAATCTACTAAGCATGAACTAGGAATTGCTACACTCAATGTAGGTTCACTTATGCAATTTGGAAGTGGATGATATGATGGTAAATAGGAGGCTGGACATCCTATGTATCCAAGAGACAAGATGGAAGGGAAAACCACTTGACTTGGGATCCACAGTCTACTACTCAGGAGAAGGACAGACTACAAATGATGTGTGAACTGTGGAGAGAGAGAGGCTTCAGAAGACAGTGAGGGATATCATCAGAATTAGTGACAAACTCCAGTGTAATGACAGGGCAGTATTTATAATCTCAGTCTATGCCCTACAGCTGGGTTGTGATAAAGCAGTTGCAAGTTCTACTAGATAAAGCAGGAAAACATGAGTTAGTATTGATAATGGGTGACTAGAGTTCACATATTGGGATAAGAAGAAGAGGATATGAGGACTTAATGGTTCCACATGGGTGGGACGACTGGAATAAAGAAGGAGAAGCCATTCTAAACTTCTGTCTGGCAAATGACTTGATAGTAGCTAACACATAGTTTAGAAAGAGAGCTGGTCAGAAGATCACATACAAGACTGGTGAACATGGAACTCAGGTAGACTTATTCCTAGTAAGGAAAGGGCACTAGGGTAGAATCATTGATTACAAAGTCATCACCAGTGAAACAGTCGATCAGCAGCATAAACCACTGCTTGCCACAATCAGCTGCAAGCAATAGTCAGAGAAGGATTTACGTTCAACAATGATCAGGCTGAAGACCTAGAAGTTGACTGGAGAGAAAATACAACAGTTCAAGTACGTACTCAGAGCTCTAGCCCTCAAGACATTGAGGAAACAGGTAGAGATGAAAAAGAATGGCAGTGCTTCAAAGGACTATAGAACAGATATGTGGCTGAGCCAGGTATGGAAATAAGGTACATAAGGAAAGCTGATGGTGGAATGCTTAAGTCCAGGAAGTCATCAAAAGAAAGAAGGAGTGCAGAAAAAAATGGGAGACAGAAAAAATGGACCAGGCTAGGAAAGAATTCTGACTGGCTAAGAAAGAAGCTAAGAAAGGATTTGCAGTAGCAGAGAACAGGGAATCAGAGGCACTTTACCAGGCTATGGTGGCACAAAGAAACTATATCAGGTTGAAAGGCAAAGACAGAAAGATGAAGAAGATAGTCAGACCCCCTTTTTTAGGGATGCAAGCAACAGCCTGCTCACCAGTCTATATGACATCAAAGGCAGATGGAAGGAGTACTTCTAGCAGCTTCTGAATGAAGAAACCCCCACAGAAGCTGGACTGCTATGGACACAGGCTACAATGAGAGGAGAACAAGATGAACCCACCCTAGAAGAAGTAAGAATAGTACTAAGGAAAATTAAGTCAGGGAAAGCAGCAAGCTTAGATGAAGGCACAGCAGATATGACAAAGATACTGGGTTTAATGGGGGAGAAATGGCTCCTGAGGATACTCATAGCAATGTGAAGAGAAAGGTGTATCCCAGATGACTGGAGAATAAGTATACTCATGCCAGTGTAAAGAACAAAGGGGATATCCACAACTGTGGCCGTACATAGGTATCAAACTTTGGAGAAAGTTCTGGAGAGGGCAATTGATAAATGGATATGAAGAGTATTAGAAAGTATGATAGGAGATGAGCAGTCCGGATTCAGATCAGGATGCAGAACAATTGACCCAATGTTTCCACTGAGACAAATAGTTGAGAAGAAACTAATATGATGAAAGAGTCCAACTGGGCATTCCTAGACTTGGAGGAAGCATATGACAAGGTCCCAAGAAAGCTGATTTAGGCAGTACTGTGGTAGTTTGAAATCCCAGAAACATTGGCAGAATTAGTGAGGCTATGTACAAGGACACAATTACTCAAGTATGAGCAGTCTTCGGTCTTACAGAGGGGGTTCCCAGTGGGAGTTGGTGTGCACCAGGGTTCAGTTCTGAGCCCACTGCTGTTCATACTGGAGATGGACCACATTAGCAAACAGGTCAGAGGGCACTGATCAACAAAGTTGCTGTATGCAGATGATATTGCATTACAGGCGGACTCTGAGCTAGAATTTCAGCAAAGGATAGGGGAATCAAACGCAAAACTGAAGGCACATGGGATGAAACTAAGTACAGATAAGTCAGTGGTAATGGCTGCAAACTGTGGAAATCAGAAGAAGCTGAGAATTAAGATAGAAGGTAAGATAGTGGAACAAGTGAATAGCTTCAAGTATCTGGGAGTGGTGGTTGAGGAAAAGGGAAATCTGAATGAAGAGGTCAAAGCTAGAATCAGAGGGGCTGCAGCCAACAGGCAGATTGTCAGGTGTAATGTAGGACAGAAGAATGCCAAAGAAGCTGAAAAATAAGGTACACAAAAGAGTGGTACAGCCAGTACTATTGTATGGTACAGAAAACTGGGCATTAAAGGCAGAGCAAATGAGTATATATATATATATATATATATATATATATATATATATATATGTATGGATAAATGTTAGAACATCGAGTGTCCATAACATCAAGCCCAGAAGATTGAAACGGAACAATAGTGAAGTGCTGTAATATACTAGACTTCAATATAGTGCACGTGCCATGTTTGTGTGAGATTGTGGTACGATTGTGGTACGGATGGCACAGTGGTGCAGCGGTAGCATTGTTGCCTCACAGCAAGAGGTTCTCTGGTTCGATTCTCGGCTGGGGTGCCTTCTGTGTGGAGTCTGCATATCCTCCCTGAGTTTGTGTGGTTTTCCTTCAGGTTCTTTGGTTTCCTCCCACGTTACAAAGACATGCATCTGGATCCTTTCTCTCTGGGTCTCCAATGAAAATTGGCTTTGTTCCAAGTCGGACTTTCCCGGTTAACAAATGTAAAATAAATAGTGCAGTCTCAGGACTGGTGTATAGGATTAGCAGTGGGGGGCAGGGGGACTTGCCCCATTGCACAATCATATAGACAAGATGCTTCAAAGTTCATAGTTATTGCACTTCAATATTGTGCAGTTTTGATCCTCTGGGCTCAGTATTAAGAACACTGATGTTATGAACATTCAATGTCCTAACATAGCTCCATATATTTTTATATATATATATATATATATATATATATACATACACACACACACACACACACACACACACACACACACACACACACACACACGCACATATATATGTATATATATATATATATATATATATATATATATATATATATATATATATATATATATATATATATATATATATATCAATAGGTTTACTATCAAAATGTCACCATTAAAAACAAATTCCCATATGTAACATTGAAGGAAAGAGTAAAAGTAAAAATATACCTCAGGACACAATGTTGAATCTGCTGAACAAATTCAGCAGATTTGACATTTTCGTTGAACAGAGCAAGTGATATCCATATAGAAGCTCAGGTAAGTGAAACTCCTACACCTCACATCACGTTTTTGCACACCCCCTGGTAACTATATATTCCAACTCTGAGATCGCACTACAGTGAGGAAAGGGATGAATGTCCCAAACCGCACTGTACCACGATTTCTGTGCAATACTTTGAGTTCATATCAGCTAATGCACAGTAGCATTCACTAATATGAATTTTTTAACATGGAATGTTCAGCAACATGGACAATCGAACATCTGTCTTTCGATTTTCAGTCTTCGGAGCATCTCCATTAGTCTACTTGATAGTAAACCATATATGTATTGTCAGTGGTCTCTGGCTGACTAAATTTGCAGATGATTGCAAATTAGACGCTGACACTGAATCTCAAACTGACACAACAAATAACTGGTGTCAGAGCCATGGACTAAAACTAAATGCAAAGGAATGCATAATAGTATCCTTTGGGAAGTCATCCATCCTGGGTAACTATCATATTGACAACACACCCCTTAGAGCTGACCCAGTAGTCAGAGACTTAGTGACACACATAGATAGTAATCTAGCCTTTTACCATTGCGTGTCTACAGTGGTGAAGAAATCATTCTATGTTGCACAACTTATAAACAAAGGTATGACATCTAAGTCCAAGGGGGTCATTGTTCCACTGTATTCGACATTCATCAGACTTACCATTGCGTACAATGCCTTCTTTTGGTATGCACCTAACCAGGCTTATCCAACAATTGTTATGTCAACAGAGTTTCCTCACTAAAAGAATACAGTGCATAACTAACATGTCCTATGCAAACTGCCTCAAGGCCCTATCTCTGTATTCTGTCTCTTTCAAGCTTTTGAGGGGGCATCTATGCCTGGCATACAGGGCATTGTCAGACCCCATT
Source organism: Protopterus annectens (assembly GCF_019279795.1). Taxonomy (NCBI): domain Eukaryota; kingdom Metazoa; phylum Chordata; order Ceratodontiformes; family Protopteridae; genus Protopterus; species Protopterus annectens. The sequence continues at coordinate 386,538,770 of NC_056746.1, forward strand.
CTGATGGACCTCCTGCATATCCACAAAACAAACAGCACAAAAATTACCCATTCTAAAGACTTAAACCTTGCCTGTGATATAAATATGACCTGCTGGAGAGATAGGTATAGATCCCAGAGACTACCCTGTCTATGGAACAGGCTCCCCATCATGTGAAGCAGAGTTACTCCCTAACCTAATTCAAGTGCAACTTAGACAATTGGATGGGAAACTCAAAATTCATCCCTGGATTGGCACCTATGTTTCTAATGGACATAGGTAACCTGTAAATGGTTCATCTCCCAGGCTCATGCTTACACTTATCAAGGGTATCAGAACGTGTCAGAGATTTGGGATGTATGGCTAGGCTTGAAAAGGCCCTTGTGGTCATTAGCCTAGTAAATTCCTATGAATGTGTGTGTGTGTGTGTTTGTGTGTGTGTGTGTGTGTGTGTGTGTGTGTGTGTGTGTGTGTGTGTGTGTGTGTGTGTGTGTGTGTGTGTGTGTATATATATATATATATATATATATATATAGCCATTCTTTTCCTGAGACAGGGAAACTATGGCAACTGATACAGAGCTCATGTTCTTAGAGTTTAAGATGGCCATTGGACATTAACAAGTTGTTGTTGTTGTTGTATCTTTCGGTTTTTCCCGGTTAGGGGTCACCACAGCGGCACTCCGGTCCGCTAATGATTGGCAGTAGATTTTTACGTACCGACTTTCCAGGCCTGATGCACAACCTTCAATGAAGATACACCCATTCACGCATGTCTCCACACAGAAGATGCTTTAGCTGAGAATAGAACAGGACAACGTCTTACTGTGAGGCGACAATGCTACCGCAGCACCACCACCACAGCTCCATTGGACATTCTTAATTGCAAGATCTCAATGAACTTTTGAGAATTACTTCAATGGAGCTGCTGTAAACAGAAGTTGAGAATTTGGTGAAACTCTCCTGGTTTAGAAGCAAGTTTTACTAGTCAGGAGAAAAGATCAGCCTACAGTGTAGCAGAAATGTGGAGCATAAGGAAAGATCCAAAGAACTTTATCAGAGAAGTACTAAGCTTGGGAAAATATTCAAAAAAATCTTACCAGAGAAATGTGGAGAAGAGTTAAAGGCTCTAAAGGAAAATATCAAAGAACTATGGAGCCTGGAGAAAGATTCCAAAGGAAAAAAATATATACTGTGTATATTTTAGTCACCCATGAGAGACACACTATATTAACCAGCAAAATGTATTTATTTAACATTTGTTTACTGGGAAAGTCTGACTACGACATAACCCATTTTCAGCGAAGGCCAAGGGAGAAACACTCCAGATGCATATCTTTAGAATGTGAGAGGAAACCAGAGCACCAAGAGGAAACCCACATGAACACAGGAGGGCATGCAGGCTTCACATAGAAGCACCCCAGCCAAGAATCGAACCAGAGAACCTCTTGCTGTGAGGTGACAATGCTAACTGCTGCACAACTGTGCCATCCACAAATGCTGTATTTATTTCAGATTACAAGTCAGTTGTTCATGGTTCTTTTGTTATGGTGTGAAAAGCACTTTTTTGCCTTACTGCCTTATATACTGAATACAGCCCATTATGTACTGGTTAAGATGAAACTTATGCTTTTCATATCTATGACTTCCTAGCTGCAAAAGTGTAGACTAGAGTAAAGCCCCCCCCAAAAAAAAGATATTGCATAATGTGCTACAAATGTACTGCAATCAAAAGCAAACACAATTACAAACATAAAGGAAAGAACAAAGCACTCTAAATGAAAAACAAGCCAAGCTATTAAATGTTTAGTGCTTTCATTCTTTAGTTTGAAATGTGAATTTCCTCAAAACAATCATCAGCCATTCAAATTCATTCTTAGTCACAATGAAAATATGTCATAATCAAATGATCACTCATCAAAATTTAACATATAGACCAAATTAAAAATGAAGTATATAAGTTCACTTAATAAAAATCTAACAAATCAGTAATGAAAGGTCATTATTTTTTTTAATCTTTAAAAAAACATTTGATATTAATATATAGTCATTTAACCCTACACTAAAATGAGTTGCCATTTTGTCATTTTACATTCAAGTTGATATCTCCCCAGAATGGGTTTACTGTCACGTAATAATACACTTTATAAAACTGATAAACTCTATTCAGTGCTTTGCTAAAGCATTTATTCACCTAATCTTTGTTTTTAATCTCTGTAACATGTTCATAAATTATTTTAGAAAGTTTACAGATAGTTTTCCCAGCATAACAACTTGCACAAGTTTCACAAGAAAATAAATACACTACTCCCATTGAGTAACAGCTAAATCTATTTATAGCCCAAATCTGCTTCCTTGTGTAAAATAAAATAATAAAATTAGAATAAAAGTACATACGTATAAATCTGCAGTATTTGCATTGCTGACAATGAAAAATACCTACTATATGTATTAAAGGATGGACATTGATGTTACTGTTCTGAAGTAACATTTTGACATTATATCTTATTTGGTATGTAAAAATGGGTATATTTTCCACAAACCTATTTGGTATATAACAGTGGGTCTATTTCTCACAGTCTTTGCGCCAGGAAGTCTTAATTACCTAAAACAATTTTGCAATTATTGCTTACAGTCTCTGTTATGGTGTTTTCTTCTACAGAGCTAGGTAATGGAAAAGCTGTAAGAAATGATTTTTTATTATAGTCTGTATAAGTACAATAGCTACTAGTTAAAATAGGTTTAATTTATTCCATTGTATTAACTTTAACTTCTAAAAAACATAAATTCCAAGATTTTATTTTTACACTATCTGTCTAAAAATAAACTTTTTAACCAAGCCGACTCCTGATCAAAAACTTTATCATCACTAATCAATCTACTTAATTGTATAAACTGCCCCAATGACATTTCTTTTTATATAAAAGGGATATTGGTTGTTATGAAATAAATAATTATTGACAAAGGTATAAGTTCTGTAAATACTTATTTTGAATCTTTTTTTCAGTAAAACACAAAGAAAAAATTAAATCTGAAAAATTAGCAGTACTTCCTTGGCATCCATTTCTGAAAATTACAAAAAAAAAATTGTGCTATTATTCAAATCTTGCAAAAATGAACACATTCTTCTTTAGTGCCCCTCCCAAAAATCTATGTGTAATTTATAAATACTAGCTTTTTCATAAAGGTGGTAAGTGCTCAAAAACTAATATTCTCACCATGCCTTTATCAAATTAACAAAACTGCTGCAACTTTTGCACCCATAGCCACTCTTTTCTTTTGCCTATAATAGTTATCATTCAAAGTAACAATATTTTGTAAAACAATTTCTAATAAACAATGATCATGTTTATAAATTTATTGTCAAAATCAGTAAAAGTAAACAGATAATTTTGTAGAAATTCTTATAATTTTTCTTGATCAACAGAAGTATATAATGAAGTGAAATCCAGTGTAGCAAATAAAGTCGAATTGCCTTTAAAAATACAAGTGTGCAAAATGTCAAAAAAACAGGAATCATTTAATTTAGATTTTTTTGTACAACAGGATTACAAAATGAATCAAGAAAATGAAATATATTCTCTGTGGGATTCAATAAACTTTGTATAGGTTCCGCGCAGAGCCTACACAGCGTGTATTCTCGTACACAATACTGTGCATCGCATGGCATCATGCAATCTCGCACCATGAATATTAATGATGTGCAGAGTGCATAGGCAAGGTTTCTCAGCTAGCCCCAGTGTTACTGGCTCCATAACCTGTATAGTGAATGTGGATCTTTCCAGGACAAAGGGCAAGCATGCATTTTCTGAAAGAAAGGAACTACGGAACTGAAATGTACATGTTATTATATACTGACTGCAATATTCAGTGATTTCACAATAAACCACCAATTTTGCAATAAACAGTACAAATATATAATGCAAACAACAGTTGGACTTTCTGGAAAACTGGGCAGTCTGTCTTTTGTGTTTTGATTAATTTTTTTACCCTTTATTTATTTATTTACTTATTGCCAGTGTTTGTGCGATGCACAGAGCTTGGCATAAACATGTTTAGCTATGCTCAGCTGGTTTGTATGCAGCACAGCAGGGCATAAACTGATAAACTGGAGGAATGGATAACCTAGGTTGTAGACAGGACCCAGACAGCCACACATATGAACTGGATGCATTCAGTTAATAATATTGTGCATTGCGCAACCACAGTAAGCAGCGTTGAGCTGCTATTAACAGCGAAAATCTTACAATAACTAAGACAGCAGATATCATCTCACTAATCCTGTGGCAGCAGGTGTTAAATGAGGAATGGAGTGCAGATGGTACAGGCTTCTAGTACAGGGTGTGCAAGTTTGTTTTACTGTTATGAGATTGCAGATTATAGCAATAAAGTGCAAGATACACAACTGTTTTCCAACCTTCTTGTTATGATAGCTGCAAGGGTAGGAGAACTGTATATATGGTAAATTTGACTGGCCCATTTACAGAAGTAGTTATATACCTAATTAGCTAGAAATTGCATTGTTGGCCACTGTTGACCATTGCTTAATATCATGCAAATACCATGCCTGGCATTGCACACCATTGCCTACTGTATTTACACAATGGCATGTGATGTGCAATATTTTTAAATGTTGCAAATGCAAAATGTGCACACTCTCAGTAAGTCCAAGCTGTGCAGTAGGTGGGAAACAGCACCATATAAACTACAATTGGCAGGAAATGCTTAGTAGACATTGAGCTTGAACTATGGCAGGCATACTTGGAGGTGCTGGAGAGGGTGTGTGCTTTCAGGCAAAGAGTTGAGGTGTCCAGGAGTCCAAGATTTCTGTTATACTCCTAGTTAGTGAGCATGGGCTTAGGTTACTGCAGCAGGACTATTTTGGCTCAAAATCTAAACCTGAAGCTGTAATACTTTTGCCACAGCCTTAACCAGTGTGACAGGTATCCCCACGCAGTTGAGCAGTGCAGACATCATTTTGATTACCTCCACAGGAGGCAGCTGGATACACTTGACCTGTGGATCAGGGAATGTCTGGCAGGAACACCACACAGATGTGTAAGTATCAATTTTAGTGAGTAATTGTAAGAGTTAAAAGCTGAATATAGTCAAGACTGGTATTCATAATGGTGTTCTGTTCTGCTCTGTTTTTTCCACAGCTGCTAAGGAGAGAGTCTTGAATGTTTGATCCCATGCTGCACGTCTAGTAAGAATGCAAGAAGCATGTGGTATGTATGCATTAGAACAGTACTGTCTAAATAGTATTTTATAATAATAATAATTTGTATAATAATTTTGTAACATTAAAAGCTAAGGACCTTTTAGTTAGTATTTAATAGTGTTGTATCAAATTGCACATGCATATCCCAACTGTAAAAGAAATTATGCATGCCATAGTCTGTAGCACAATGCAATGGTGTTATATTCTTAAATAACAGTAGGCATGCATCTCTAAACTGTAAAAGGAAAAATATGCATGCAGTAGTCTGTAGGACAAAAGGACAGTGCAGTATTTTATTGTAGTCATAGGTTGTGGGTTCAAAAACCACACTTCCCAAATACCTCTATACCAGTGACACAGATGACCTGTAATCTGTAATCATTATGACTGGAACATGCATATGTATAATATATGTACACATCAAGGATTGGTGTCTGCAATCTGTACTATAGTGTGCCTCTGTTATAAACTGGGTAGTCTTAAAAGTAAGGATGAAGCTGGTTAGGAGTTTGTAGTGTTAAAAGTAAAGAGTCAAATAATTGTATCAATGCTTTGTATGTCACATATAAAGTTACTAATGTTCTTCCTTTTTTCTCTCACCCAAACCCTTTTTGCTCTTTTTTGTCTTTTTTTTTTGGGGGGGGGGGTATTATTTTCTATTTTTATGTTTACTTTTTTTTTTTTGTTTTTCCCACAGCACAATGGGATAGGAGTGTCCCACAGGATCTAGCTGCCCCCACTCCACTGGCTATAGCAAAACTGCCCAGCATGTCTATTGCAGTACCTGGTAGCACCCCCTCTGCTGCCCCTGCACTGCAGATCCCTTCAGGTAGTTCTGCCCTAGAGGATAGGCCTGTGGCTTCATCTGGGTGCAGTGGTGGAGGGGTGAGGTTAGCACCCATGACAAACTGCCAGGGATGGTGCATAAGATAGTGCACCACACTGTTGGCACATGCCTATCCTTGATGGAGCACCTGCTCTCCCTTAGTGCAGTGCACCCATAGGAAGCACAGACATTGGGCACTGCAGCCAGTGGTGGAGTGAAGTGACAGTAATGACAGTCCACTAGGTGAGGACTAGATTCTCAGTGTCAACTGCCTTGATGTGCATGGGACCAATATTTCCCATCCCTCTCCCCATCCATGGTGTTTACCCACCTCATGTGTCCTTCGCCATCCTCATCTCTTGTCTTGTTTGTCTTGTCTGTCTGCAATTGCTTCCTCACCTGCTCAACATACCTTACCCAGACATTCCCACAGCCCTTCCCCAACATTCCTCTCTCTTTTAAAAAAAGGGCAGCTGTCCCACAAAAAAAAATTATCACATACATAGCTCTCCATTTTACACACGTGTTCATGATACATATGTTTCTTTCAAATTCTCTATACAACAGATTGTGCTGTGGTCACATAGTGCGACAGTACAAGTTCAGCCAAATTTATATGTTTTATTCTGTAAGAAATGGATATCTATGGTTCTTTCCTACATTTTTCCTGCACATTCCTGCCTTGTTTTCACTTTGTGCATTCCCCCTGCTTGCTCCTCATTTCATCACTTTCCTGTCTTCCTCATTTCTTTTCTTTAAAGAATTATTGCATGATGGTGTATGGTGTGCACCGACTTGCAGCAATGGTAAAAGGTAGCAATATAAGTAAATATATTTAAAGTATGATATCCCAAAAGAATGGTTCTTTATTGAGCCATGACACTAAAAGCCAACCATTAACGCCTGAATCACATACAAGTGCGTTTTCGTCATAAAATCATTCGACTTCATCAGATGCTGGCAACTATACTGCATTCTGATAGGTATCAACTAATATGTAATTAAATAAAAATGGGTTTTTGTATAGTTGCCAGCATCTGATGAAGTCGAATGATTTTATGACGAAAACGCACTTGTATGTGATTCAGGCGTTAATGGTTGGCTTTTAGTGTCGTGGCTCAATAAAGAACCATTCTTTTGGGATATCCTGCTTCGTTTTTCCTGGCTTGTGTAGGTGGTTACCAGTACTTTTGGCTTGGATTCTGCTTATTTTTTGTTATATTTAAAGTATCATACATGCTTGTAAAATCATTCCTTCCACCTGTATTCGAACCCAGTACTATCCGCCTCCAGCAACAATGCATTAACACTTGTGGCCACAGAGTCAGTAAGATAGCAGATGTATTTAATACATTCAATAATAAATAACACAGTTTAGGAAAGATTTCGCTTTGTACTTCCCAGTGCTCACTCACCATATCACTAACATTGTATCTTCCTCATTTAATTTCTATGAAGCAGCATTGCATGATCCCTTGTAATGTTTTATAAAGCATTATTGCACAATGCTCATTTAGTTTTGTTCAGTAGTAGTGTGCAATGTTGCGGGAGCATCAATAAGCAACACTACTAACAAAATACTTTAATGTATTACCTATAGCTAAACCATTTACCTCAAAAAGGAACTTATCAATGCATTAAGTGCATTAATGTTGGCAGCCAGAGATTCAGTTAACTAGCAGGTGTACACAACAGCAGTTAACTTTGCCATTTCTATACAGTCTCTAAAATACATCTGCTAATCAACTGAGTCTGTAGCACCACCTATTAATGCAGTGATATATGTATTTATTTTGTTTAGACAGTACTTGGTTTGAATCCAAGTGTATGTTAACAGTGTCAAATAAGTTTACATAAATCCAAATTCTGAAGTGTGATAGTTGTTATAGAGTGTCTGAAATATAGCTAGATGGTATTGGTTTCCAATCTAACTATATAGCAATGTGCACCATACCACAATAATTCGTTAAAGAAATGAAATTGGGAATTCAGGAAAGTGATGAAATGGGGAGTAAGCAGGGGAATGCACAAAGTGAAAACAAGGAAGGATGTAGGGAAGAAACATAGCTATCCATTTCTTCCAGAATAAAGCATACAAAGTTTGCTGAATTTGGACTGTCCCCTCCAGAGAGAGGGATGACCACAACACAATCAATTTTATAAAGAACTGGACAGAATCATATGTGTCATGAAGACACCTATGCAAAATGGAGAGCTATGTATGGGACAATACTTTTTTGTGAGACAGGTACCCATTTTTTTTTTTTTTTTGAGAGAGAAAAGAATATTGAGGAAGGGCTGTAGGAATGTCTGAGTGAGGTAAGTTGGGCAAGTGAGAAAGCACTTACAGACAGACAAGACAAACAAGACAACAGATGGGGTGGTGAATGGCACATGAGGTGGGTGACCACCATAGTTGAGGTGAGGGTGTGGACATCAGAAACCCATGGACATCAAGTTGGGTGACAGTGAGAATTGAGTCCTCACCCAGTGGAGTGTCATCACTGTCACCTCACTGCCCAAATGACTGCAATGTCTGATGTCTGCATCTTCTTGTGTTATTTAATACAGCAATGAAGAGCAGTTTGTCCAGCAGGCTTAGGCATGCACCAACAATGTGACACACAAATCCTATGTATCATCCCTGGCACTTTGTCATGTGTGATAAACTCACCCCCTCCAACACTACTCCCAGAGGGAGCCACAGGCATACCCTCTGGGGCAGAACTATGTGAGGGATCAGGTAGTGCAGGAGTGGCAGAGGGGGTGGTACCAGGTTCTGCACCAGCCATGTTGGGCAGTGGTGCTGCAGCCAGTGAAGTGTGGGTAGGTGGATCCCGTAGGACAATCCTACACCACTGTGCTGTGAGAAAAACAAAAAATTAAAAAAGTAAATACACACAATAAAAATTAACCTCCCTCCAAAAAAAAAAAGAAAGAAAAAAAAGAGAAAAGGTTTGGGGTGAGAGATAAAAAGGGAGAACATTAGTAAATGTGACATGCAATGCATTGATACAGTTATTTTACTCTATTCTATTACTTTTACTTTTAAAACTACAAACTCCTAACAAATGCATTTGTTTACTGTTCAGACTACCCAGCTTCTAACAGATGCACAATATAATACAGGCTCCAGTAAGCAATCCTTGATGCGTGCATACATTGCACATATGCGTGCTCCAAATATACTGATTACTATGCTGCTTTACAGCTCTGATGCTACATTGCAATATTGATGAAACCTTAACATACTTAATATATTATATATATTTAATATATTTGGGAAGTGTGAATTTTGAAGGCACAACCTATGACTACTTTGCAATAATGTCTTCTTCTCCAGAGTAATGCATGCATTATAGTTAATAAAGTAATTCTCAATTTGATACAACTGTATAAGTAACAAATTAATGCATCATACCTTTTAATGGTAAAATAATCCCACTGTTGGGATGCATACATACCACATGCATCTTGCATCTTTGCCAATCTAGTGGCATGGGATTGCACATTCAGTGCCCAGTCTGTGATGCCTGTGAAAAAAACAGTTCCAAACTCCTTGATCTCTCTCTCTTAAAACCCTGCAACTCTCTTTTTGCGTGGTCTTGCGCACAGAGCAGTGTCGGGCAGCGCCGGTTAGCTGGGGTATACTATTCCTGGCTCCACAAAGTCTGCGCTGCAAATTTTCCCTTAGAACTAGGCAAGCCTCAACTCAAGTGCTTCAGATCAACTGCTCTTATTGCAGCACTTGCATAACCCAAATCAGCACTTGTCCAAATCTCCTAGACAGCACTATTATTTTCCATATCTCCTAGACAGCACTATTATAATACAGCATAAGACCCTCGATTTCCGCAAGACAAGTGAAATTTACTTTTCCAAGCATGTCCAGAGGTCAGCTTCAGGTGTACTCTCCAGTTCATCTGGTGGAATTGGGCAAACTGAGGCAATGTCACAACTGCCTCATGTATACAGACAACCCTCTCCTCTTACTTCTAGACACAAACACTTGTGAGAGATGCAAATACACAGCCAGACTGGAGGCTAAGCGCTCTCAACCCATGACTGTAACAGACAGTTAAGAGGAGAAGAGACACACTAGCATCACACCACCAGTCACACATGGATCTACAAGACAAGCATCGGCAAAACATACACATAAATACACAAAAACATATTCGGAGGCACTAGGTACCAATCTGAAAAAGAAACAGGGCCCTCCAAAGCAGACAAGCAAGCAACCTGCACCTCCAAACACAAGCCAGAAAACACATAATTCACCTCAGCAGTGTGCCTCATGACAGCCCCTAAGGCAAAACACCATACCCAACACGCTAATAATAGGAGACTCTATAGTAAGGCACACAGATGTTCCACTCACCAAGCTGAACAAGGAGAAGGTTACTGTCAGCTGCCTGTCGGGTGCTAGGATCCGCCACATAACACAGGCACTTAGGTCTCTCCAGAACAAGTACAAGTATGACGCTGTCATTGTACATGTTGGTGTGAATGATCTAAGACGTACCTCCCTGGACTACATGAAAAGAGACATTGAGGAGCTCTCTGATCATGTAGTCCAAGCTGGTATGACCCTGATCTTAAGTAGCATACTACCTTTACCTAGAATGATACCACAATACAAAAACAAAATGATCAATTTCAACAATTGGCTAAGCTTCTGGTGCCATTCTAAGGGGATCCAGTGTCTCTCTGCCTGGGATGACATGATAGACAAGCCTCGCTGTTTCGTCAGAGATGGTTTGCACCTGTCACCCCTAGGCTTTCGAATACTGTCCAAGGCTCTTGCCATCCCCATAGTGCCTTTTTTAGGCAAGGCTCAAAGGACAAACCAACCACCGTAACCAGCACAGGTAAACAAAAACTAAGGGAAATGCTACTCAATGCCAGAAGTTTCAACCTCAAAATGCATGCACTCGAGGCACTCCTCAGTATGGAGAAAATCGATGTTTGTGCAGTGACGCAAACCTGGTTCAAGGCTCCAGAGAGCACCACAGCACTACCAGGTTACAATTCATATCATACCTTCCAGCCTCAGTTACTGGATTGCAGTACAAAGGGTGGAGGTGTATCCATATTCATCAAGGATACCCACATCTCCAGGTTAGTGATGCAGCATGATGCCTCAGAGATCATCCATGTGCAACTATCAGCAGGCAAAACCACATTTCAAGTCATAGCCTGTTATAGATCGCCCACCATGTCCCAAGATGCTCACTCAGCATTCCTTGAGGCATTGAAAAATATAAAGGTCCTACCCAACACCATAATTTTGGGTGATTTCAACTACCCTGGTATAGACTGGGCGAACTACCAAATTTCTAACTCTTATGCCCAGTGGTTCATAGAATTTATAAATTCAAATGCCCTTGAACAACTGGTATGTTCTCCCACTAGAGGGGACAACATATTGGATTTATTCATCACAAATATGGGCACCCATTGTACCACACCCATTATCACTCCCTCTCTGGTCAGATCAGACCACAAACTGATAACCCTAGACATCCTCACCCCTCCACCTCCCCCAGTCAAAGAAACCATCGTAAAAAACCTTTCCAAAGCAAACTTCAAACTACTTGCATCAGAAGTGGAAAGCTTCACTATTCCCTTGCAGAAGGATAATGATATCCAGGATGCAGAATCCTACACCAAGGCACTTTATATGCATCTTCAGGATTGCATGGACTGTGCTATCCCAAATAAAACCAAGACTCCTACCTCAAACAAGAAGAAACCAGTCTGGTGGACCCCGGCCATAAGCAAACTATACAATAAAAGGAGGAGGCTTATACAAAAAAAGTCCAAATCTCAAGTAGAAAAATCTTCCCTGATCAGCATTAGTAAGAAATTGAGGGCCCTCATCAAGTCAACTAAAGCCAATTTCTAAAAGAATGTTGCCAAAGATGCCAAGGATAACCATAAGGCCTTCTATGGATACGTCAAAAACCTAAATGGCAACACTCAGGTCTGTTCTGAGCTAGTACAAAATGGAACAAAATACACTGACCCCACTTACATTGCCAACATCTTGGCTGACAGGTTCAGTGCAAATTTCTCCTCCCCCACCTATAGGGCCTACTAATATTCCAGGGGATTGTGTAACTCCAATTATTACTGATACGTTTGTTAATAAGGCTCTATCTAAAGCTAAAAACACTGCCTCCATGGGACCAGATGGTGTCACGGGCTGTGTCATACGTGAGCTCCAAAATGAATTAACCCCGCATCTGAATACCCTGTTCAGTCTCAGCCTCTCGACAGGATATGTGCCCATAGAATGGCGCACTGCAACGGTGGTTCCACTGCACAAGGGTGGGCCCACAACCGACTCTGGGAACTACTGACCAATAAGCCTGACCAGTCTGATCTGTAAGGCAATGGAGCAAATCATTATGGAACTCCTAAATGGAGAGATTGGGAACCTCTAAACACTTGACCCCACATAGTTCGGCTTCGTCAATGGCAGATCATGCCTCCTGAATCTGGTGGACTTCTTTGAGACAGTTACTCAGGCTATAGATAAGGGAAAGGAGGTACACACGGCTTACCTTGACCTTGCTAAAGCATTTGACACCATTCCCCATTCGGGTATTATTGATAAACTCACCAACCTGGGCATAAACTTACGTCACAAGATGGATCACAAACCAGCTCTCAGACAGATCCCACAAAGTAAGAGCAGCGGGATCTATGTCCGAATCCAGACCAGTAACGAGCGGTGTGCCTCAAGGCTCTGTCCTGGTGCCCTTCCTGTTTGTCATATACTTCTCAGAAGTACAGGCAAGCACTGAAGGGCTGTGGCTGACCAAGTTTGCGGATGACTGCAAACTGGGTGCTATAATAGAGACTCCGGCTGACATGGATATCCTCCAGAAGGGCCTTAATGAGACTGATGCATGGTGTCAAAGCCATGGTCTCAAGCTAAATGCTAAAAAATGCGTAGTAATCCTCTTTGGAAAAAACAGAGTACCCACGAACTACCACATAGGAGGTAATCCCCTGAAATCTGAAGAAGTAATAAGGGATCTAGGGACCCAAGTAGATAGTCAGCTTTCCTTTGATAGCCATTTTGCCAAGGTGGTTAGAAAATCCTTCTATGTGACCCATCTGGGTTCGCATCAAGATCTAAGGATGTAGTGGTGCCCCTCTACTCTTCCCTCATCAGACCCATAATTGAGTACAATGCACCAATTGGAATGTACCTGGCTAGGCATCTCCAGTAGCTGGAGAGACCACAGCGGTACCTCACTAAGAGGATTACTGGCCTCAAACAGTTGCCCTATGCAACACAATTGAAAAAACTAAGGCTTTTCTCTTTTGCATACCGCCTTCTCAGAGGCGATCTCTGTCTAACATACAGAGCCATGTCCAACCCAGAACTGTTGAACATGCTCCATCTTAGCAAAACCAAATCTACTCGAGCTACATGCTCTAGGGATATAAACCTCAGCACAACAATGAATAGAACATGCTGGAGGGATAGATTCCCTTCGCAAAGACTTCCCTTGCTATGGAACAAGGTCCCAATCTACATAAGACAGAGCCCCTCACTATCACTCTTCAAGAGGAACCTTGACGAGTGGATGGGTAACAGAAAGTTCACACGAGGGATCATACCAACAGCTCTACTAGATAGGGGCCAAGGGTACTAGCTGCTAGATCAAAGCCCTAGGGAACTAAGCAAAGGGGCAGTGAATACCGCACAACATGGCTGGGCTAATATATGCCTTCGGGCAGATATCCCAGTACCTACCTATGAACCTATGAACCTATGCACACCATTAAACATACTGTTTCTGAATATATCCAGCTTTTAACTCTAACAAGTAGTCTCTGCAAGTGATATTTACACATCTGTGGGGTGCCCCCAGTCCTACATTCCTCAATCCAATGGTCAAGGGTATCCCTCTTCCTCATCTTGATGTCTCTGTAGTGGTTCCTACATTGTTCACCAGTGTGGGGGATACTGGTAGCACTGGTCAGAGCTGGGGTCAGATTATTCCATGTCTCTGCCTTGTAATCTGAGTCATGATAGTCCCTCGGCAACAGTCTGGGTTTATTGACTAGGAGACCAACAAACACTTTGGACTCCTGGACACCTCATCTTTGAGCATGGAATCTGGAAAAATCTCCAAGAATGCCAGTCATGACCATCACAGATCAAGACCAATGTAGAATGATGTTTTCCCACCAATTGCAGGTATCATGCCTACTGGGAGTGTGCACTTTCTGGATTTGCAACATTTTAAAGTGTTGCACATCACTTAGCATCATGCAAACACATTGTGAGTGCGCACTGATGAAAAATGTGTTTGTGTGATGGCCAATAGTATTAATTGAATGCATCTGGTGTATGCGTGTAGCTGTTTGGCTCCTGTCTGCTACATGGATGGCCCATTCATTTAGTTGTGCACTGCTGCTTTATGTACAAATGAAATGCGTATAGCCAAAGCCATTTGTGCTAAGCAGCACATCATGCAAACAGTGGCCCAAAAATATATACAAAGTGGATAATTAGTTGAAATGTGGAAAATCAATCTATCACATACACAGTAGAAACTGTTAGTACACATGAGACATGACTACATAGTTCTGAACCCCGACTCTCACTGCAATGCACACTCACAAAACAGGACAGAGGACTTATCTATCTTTGCCCCACAAACACCTTTACTGGAAATATATGACATAATTCCTCACACAACCATGTGCAACTGAATGTGCCCTGATATCAAGGCATGACCTGTTATTTGCAAATGTATTCTATATAATATATTTGGATGTAGTGCACTTACTGATCACAAAACCTGCTATGATTTTTCCTTGTAAATATACAGCTGTGTCCTACCTTTCTGTACTTCATAGTCATTCATCAGTTATCTGACCAGTACTCAGAGCCATGCAGTGTGTAAACCAGTCTATATCGTTTACCTTAAAATGTGAGAGGATATACACCAAAGACAATATGATATGCAGTTGGCATTAAATTAATGGAAGGTTGGATGCCAGAAACAAGCATAGACTGTTGTTTTGGGGGTGTGGTGTAAAAGGAGATTCATGTCAAGGAACATGCAAGGGTATAATGTTCTTTCAAGGGGGTGGAGCCAGGCTGAGCTACTGTTATGGCACAAACAAGGTTATGTTGCCCTTGTTTCTCTTCTTGTTTTGCATCCTGCTGGTTTGATCTTGTGAGGGTGGTGAATCAGGAAACTGCTATGTGTCTCATTACTTTTGAATTCTCTGTTATGATTTCCCATTTCAGATGTATGTTACTAAACTGAGGGCATGCAGTGATCCTCATTACTTTGGGGAGGTATTGATGTGTGAATCTTTGAGGCCTGAAGGACTACTACTTGCTAATGGACACATACAAGTCAAATGAGTCGCTGCTGTCACATGTGACATTAATTTCTGTATAAATATCCAACCTTGTAGTTGCTTACTGTACCAAGTAATGAAATACAAGGACATGTCATAATATTATTACACAGTACAGTACATGTTTAGGACTTACCTTGTAAATACAGCAGTTGACACAGTGTTAGTTCAGGGATGACGCTGATGCAAGCGGTACACAGCCAATACATGGGGATGTACAGGCTGTAGCTCTGATTTGAGGCTGGAAGAGGTCACAGGGTTCCTGCATTGTATCCTTGTCCACTCTGTAGCACTCAATAAAGTCCATGCCATGTATGTTGTGATAAGTTAAATGTGGCCTGAAAACTTCTCTGTAGCTCGGCGTTGACAGCAGCAACAACACTGCCTGCAGCCTGTAGCACATACAAATGGAGTTAAGCAGTAGCAGTTACTAACATTCTGTCTGTGTAGACTTTTGGTGTCTGTACTCCACTACATTTGAAATCCACAGGAAAAGCTAACATGGAATCTAAATGGTTGCTTTAGAAATTCATGAATAGCTCCACCAGACTGGTTGATTAGCATGCAATTCAGCTGTTTATGCTGTAATTAGCATCTCTGAAACACAGCCCAGACAGATGTTGTCCATTAATAATCTACTCCATTATAAAAAGGCAAACGTGTAGCTAGACAAACTGATAGTGAGGATACTTGCTACTGTTCAGCAAAGCAAACTGTTTTCCAAGCTATATTTACAAAGGATTATTGAACGCCAGCAGGTATGCTCCCATTTTGTTACCTACATAATGCATATGCTGGAATATATTAATGAATAATGTGAAATAAAGCATTTTACACTATTTGTAAGTATTAGTTAGAAGAGTACTGATGGCATGGCTATGTTTGTCAAGTCATTTCAGAAGTACAAATGATTGACAATACATGAAAATAGTAAGTTGTGTAATACATATGTGCAAATGTTTCAGGGATAGATCCTTTGAATGTATGTTTAGCATTTTGCAATTTGTTTTATTAGCAAAATGCTTCATGTGCCTGTTATTTAGTGGATGGGGGGAGCAAAGAGAAGTCACTGTTATGTCACAAACTAGAATGGACTGTACTTTTGGGGGTGGCACTGTTGAGTTATTACTATGACACATAAAAGGATATGTTGCCCCTGCTACTCTCCTTGTTTTGCATCCTGCCGGTTGTTAGTATTTCACATATGTCATATGTGTTATGTTTTTTCAATGGGTACTACTGACTGCCTACTTTAACTATTTTATTTGGTAACAATTACTTTGTAGTTATGTATATTATCATTATTTTGTGTTTTAGGACCTAAAATGTCATTGAGGTGCAGACCCACCTTCAGTGAAGAAGAAAACATGATAATAGTGAACATGCTACATTAACATGGCACTTTCCTTCTTGGAAGGGGCCATCCCAGTATGCCAGAAAGGCTGAGGGTATGGCAGCAAATCATTGATAACATAAATGCCGTGGGTAGCCATGGGAGTACTTATGATCAGGTGCACCACAGGGCCACTGACATGCTCACATCTGCACTGAGGCATGCAGCTGCTGTTGCCAAGAGCAGAGGGTAACTGGGGTTGGGCCTGCTGCAGAAACACTGCTCACCCCCAATGATGAATTCCCAGTGAATAGAGTGGCCCACAATATGTCCTTGATGTGGCTGCAACTCCTTCTCAGTCCTGAGAAGAGCTTTCAGGTAGGCTTTGTTATATGACCAGTTCAATACTATTGTATAGTAAAACAATTGAAATAAAAGTTACTTCTGTGTCACTTGTTTTTTTTGGGGGGGGGATTGAATATTAGTACAGAGATAAGCTCAGTTTGGAGTTGTCAGACACGTTCTTGTTAAAGTAACACATCATGCTGATTGAGAGGAGTACATGTAGTACCTCCTGTCTTACTGTTAAATGTGATGATGTTGGCCTTACCTCTTGCTTATCTACTTTCAGGACCATCAGGAATCCAGCAACGTAGGCCTCCTGCAGGTGGTAAGCTAAATCAAGTTATTTCAGTACTGCAGGTCAATTTTTAGTAATCTAATGTGTCATTTTAGGCCTGTTGTTTGTATTGATGTACTGCCTGTAATAGTGGTAGCATGTTAGTTGTTTAGCATATATTGCACCATAGTAGGGCAGGTATTAATGTATGGCTGTGTTTCTCCCTTTTTATTACATGTGATGATGATAGTGGGAGTGTGAGCCCTGTGCCACCTGATGCCAGTATCTTCATCAGACACTGATGATGGTGGTGAAACTGAGGCACAGTCGGGGTGGGGGTGCACAGGTTGAATCTGACACAGAGTTTGACATCCAGCCACCACCTTTTTTCCCAGACACAGCCAGTACGCCTACACCTATCCAGTTAACAGAGCCCACAGATATAGAACAGGTGGAGGTCAATAACATTGAGCAGGGAAGTTTGGCTACAACAGCTTCAGTGCCTGTTGAGTCCAGCTGTAGCCAAAGGGTTGATAAGGTGCCATGCAGGAGGGTTTATATGGGTGCTAGGAGGGGCTCTGCTGTCCCTCCTTTACCTGCTGCTGGTGTCTCTTCCCATGTCACTTAACATATGTTTAGGACAATCATAGAGGTACAGGCACATTCAGAGGAGCACTCCACGCAAGTGCTAAGGGTTGTGGATGTGGCATAATCTGACACACCTGACTGCCTCCACCATGTAACCAATTCTCTGGATCAAATGAATGACACATTGGAATGAGAGGTGTCTGTGATGGACTGAGGGGTGTCTGTAATGGAAAGAGCAGTGTCTGTGATGGAACATCTACTGGGAGGGGAATGGCATCCTCGTGGGCATAGGTCAGGCACAACATCTGCTGAGAGCCAATGTGGCCATTACTGATCACACTCCCTTAGTGACAGTACTTCTGCTGGTCCATCAGGGAGCAGCTGTCCATATCAAGATGTGACAGGCAATAGGGTCATGGTCCAAGGTGTTCCCATGAAGGGAGCATGTCTAGCAGACATCACTCACACTCAGGTAGCAGCACTCCATCTGACCTTGGGGGTGGAGGTGCCAGTGCAACTCTTGGCAGTGTGAGTTCACATGATTAGGGGTGACAATGATGAACTGCCATCTCTACCATGCACAGTTCACACATGTCCAACATACCAAGCACAGCGCTTGGCTGTATTCATGCAGACTCTCATACACCACTTTCACATGGAGGATCCCTCTAGACACACACAGCCTTCCTGCTTCCCTTTCTCCCTCACACACACTCACCAACTTTTTGTGTCAGCCTAGGCCTCTTGTCCCCCCCTCCCCAGCACTCTGTGCAAGTGGTGATAACTGTGCCATATCCCTGTTTGATCTCTTTTGGATTCAATAATGCAAAAGCTTTGTGTCTGATACACAGGGTTTATAGCTACATCAGTGCCTAGTATCACATCACATCACATAGGTTCATACTAGGCTAACTGCCCTTGCGAGTCATTTTAAGCCTAGCCAATTATCCCTTGTGAGACTCAAACCCTACACCTTGTGTTTGTAAGGCAAACACCTTAACCATTATGCGTATATCTGCATTTGTGTTTTTTTTAACTGATAACTGTACCTTTCAGTTATATTTGCCTTCACAAATGATACAGTGGATAGCATCATCATGACAGTATGTTCTAGTGTATTTTCTTGTAAGGGCTGTGAAGTCAGGAACTGCAATGTGTGTCATTACTTTGTAAATTTTCTCTTTAATGTTTTCCAGCATGTACGTATAGTGCACATCATAAGACACACCATCACATGCAGATCATAGGATTGTAAGACAGCACTGCAGTCAAACTATCAGAACTGTAATAGAATATAATGCTCTCTTTTGCAGGAACCTCACCAGGCACATGCAGCAGATGGACAGACCACAGAATTTTCTCATCAAGATTAAAAGACATGTCACTGTCATCTGTCTGGTATTGCATTACATTGTAACTGTGATTCCAAGCCTATTACTTTTGGTTTAAGCACCTTGGCGTCAGGCCAGTTGTCTAACATTATAAAGGTTTGTAGTCTACAATCTGGTGGGAGGAGTGGATAGTCTCTGCCCTTCTGAGCTAGGAATTGCTGATTGAATGCTTATTGTGGCTGTTGTTCTGAGTCTCTTTGTTTGGTTTAAGCACTTGGCCTCCAAACCAGTTATTTTACTTTAGAAAGGTTTGTGGTGTAGACTGTTGTGGCAGGGGAAGATAGCCTACATCCTTATTAGCTGGGAATTGCTGGTTGAATGCTTATTGTGGATGTTATTCTGAAAGTGTCTTCATTCTAGTTTAAGCACTTGTGTTCCAGAGAAATTATTTCACACTAGGAAAGTTTGTTGTCTACACTCTTGTTGCAGTATTCTACTGGATTGCTGCTTTATTTAAAATGTTTGTTCTTCTGTTGTGATTGCAATTTTCTGCACTTTGGATTTATAAGGATTCTGAATTTTATAGCATAGGTTTGATTCAGGCTTGCTGAATCTAGACTGTTTGGTATCATTGGAGCACTAAAACCAGCCCTCATTACATTAAGAAGGACCCCTGTACCACTGTGGCAGAACTGTGCAACCAAGAACTCATCTGACTTGGGGATTGCTGGAATAAGGCTCACTTTTGGTATTTCCCTTGTTTTACTTGTTTAAAATAGTTTAACTTCACTTGTATTCCAGATTTGTATTTTGAGTTGTTTGCACTCAGTTTACCGTAGCTGCACATAGCTTGCACTGCGAGCAACTCAGGTGTGCATTGTGAATCATTGACACATTTTTCTAACCCTAGCCCTCCATAGAATAGACACATTTTGTTAGTCTTACAGCAAAACCTAGTGCATCTAGCCAACTCCCCATTAGTTACTGCAGTATATACCTTCAGTAATGGATGGACAGTTTCCCACCATGTCTCCAGGCAGCCTGATTTACATGGGCATCCTGAGAAAGCAGAGCAATTGTCTCATGTATACTGACAACCAGTTGCTGCTAAATAAAAATAATACAACATGTGATGGCTGTAACTATACTATGAATTTGGAATCAATTCCCTCACATAACAACAAACTAGATATCAAACATGTTGTTAGCAGACACAATTCACCTGTTGCACATAAGCTCACAAAACATAAACCTGCATACATGGAGGTAATCACTATAAACCTAAATAAGATTGGAGACCTCCCAGGAGCAAACCTGCTGCACACTGTGCAGACCATATAGAATCTACTACACATAATAATACACACACCAGTGTTTCAGTCAATTAGCACCTCAGGCAAAACACCTTAAAACCAAATGTCTTGTTCATAAGTGACTCTGTAGTGAGACACACAGATGTCCCTCTTGCCAGGCTGGACAGGGAGAAGGTTACAGTCAGCTGCCTGACAGGTGCCAGGGTCCATCAGATCATGTACTCAAATTTCTCAACAACAGGTATTGTTATGACTCTGCCATAGTCCATGTTGCAGTGAATGACTGGGGACGTACCTCACTGTACCATATGAATGTGCTTGCCTCCTCCATAGTGGCTTTTTAGGCAATGTCAGAAGTAAAGTCACAAAGTAAAACAATCCGCAACAGATAAACTGAAGATTATTCTTCTTAATGCAAGGAGTGCAAATGAGAAACTGCACTCACTGGAAGAACTCATTACCTTGGAAGATGCCTATGTCTGTGCAGTCACACAGACATGGTTCAAGGCCACAGAGAGCACCCTAGTCATGCAGGGGTACAATGCCTTCCAAACGTTCACACATCAAAATGAGTATGAAAGAACCAAAGGCAGAGGTGTATACATCTTCACTAAAGACAAATACACAGCAAGACTGGTCAAGGATTATGACTCTGTAGTGCTACTCCAATCCAACTAACTGTATGGAAAACCCCCTTCCATATCATTGATAGCTACAGGTCCCCCACCATGAACCCCAAGGACCACTCGGCCTAATTGGACCTAATTGAGTCACTTGCTAGACAGCCAAACACCTTGGTTATGGTGGTTTCAGCTATCCTTCCATTGATTTGGAGTCATATATTTGCACGATACACTCACCCTAAGGTTCCTAGACTTTCTTAATACACATGCTGTGTAACAGATTGTCTGCATCCCCACAATGGGCTTGAATGTTCTAGACTTAGTACTGGCCAACATAGTAGTTCTCAGCACTAACCCCTGAGTGTTGGCTCCCCTGGCCTGGTCAGATCAAAATTCTGTCCTGTTCACATTCGCATTCATACCCCAAGCCCCCTGAAGAGCAGACATGATGAAAATTTCTCCAAAGCAAACTATATGCTCCTAACTGATGCCATAAAGAGTTGCAACCCCCCCCCGCTACCACTGTCAATAATGACTGCTATACAGAGGTGCACACAAATGGCCTCTATAAACATCTATACAAATGTACAAAGTCGGCTGAATGTGAATGGAGCAAAACAAGTTGCTCACAGAAACAAGCCATCCTACTGGGCATCAAGTATATATAGATTATACAAGTGAAAGAAAGTAATGTTTAAGAACAAAAGGGAACTGATTCAGCAGAGGAAGGACACCCTCCAATGCTTGAACAGGGAAAGTAGCTATTTTGAAAAGTCCTCTAAAGCCACGTACAAACCTAAAGTAGCATTCCTAGCTAAAGATAATCAGGAGGCATTCTTTAGGTATGTCAGACATCTATAAGTGAAGGCCCAGCTTTGTGCCCAACTAGTAGTGTGCAGTACCACTCATACTGACCCTGAGGACATTGTCAACCTGCTACCAAACATTTTGTGGCAAGCTTTACCCTCCTGTCCTCACCAGACATACTCCAAAGGGGTCTATAGTAGCAGTACAAAAGCACAAGTCAGCGAATGCCTGTTTGCCGACCAATAAATAATGAATTGTCATTTCTGTGCAATGGCCACTTCAGCGAATTTTTTCCTAGGGGAAAAATCACTTAGCCAAGCAGAAATGAGACAGGATTATAAGCCTATCAAAGTGGAGGGCTTTGCCCCCCCAACTAAATATGCCAATGCTGACATTCCACTACAATGGGGAAAAGGGCAAATACATGATGATGGCCAACTGATTTTTTTCCCCTAGGAAAAAATTCACTGCAGTGGCCATTTGTGGAAATGACACTTTGCTGTTTATTGGTTGGTGAACAGAAATTCGCTGACCTGTGCTTTCAATCTGCTAATATAGACCCCCCCCCAAAGCATACCTGTCACCAGTCCTCTACTTAGTAACTTCCTATGAACCTAAGGTGACATCTGCCTGGGTTCCAGGCCAGTGTCTGATCCTGGCCTGGTGGGATGGTTGTATATGCAATAATCTGATATAGCTAATTACATCAGAAATGTCTATTGAGCATATAGTGATAACAGTTTCCTGCATGCTGGTGCAAAAGGATCTATGTAATGTCAAGTAACATCTGTCTCATACACACACACACACACACACACACACACACACACACACACACACACACACACACACTTGATTGCAGTGAGAACAGAACCTCTACTTATCCAGGTGCACACAATACAGAACACATTGCTAAACGCAAGTGCCATGGCATATGTCTGACTTTTACATGTCTGCAAGTCAAGTTATGGTGAATGACATCAGCAGGCATATGTGGGAGACAAGTGGTTGGGAGGGCTGCATGAAATGGATGAGTAGGCTTCTGCAAGTATAAAACAACTAGCAAGCCATGCCATCAGGGAAGTAACTGTAGGATAGCACATCTTCTATGCTTAGTAGAGAAACACACACACCTAGATGATTGTAGTGAGAACAGCACCCATGCCTATCTAAGTGTACAGATTATAGAACTCAGTACTTTACACAAGCTCCATGGAACAAGTCTGATTTTTACATGGCTGCAGGTGAACTTATCACATGAGGCCAGTAGCCTAACTGTACAGTGTGCCCTAGGGGTGTAGATGCCTACCTGTGTAAAAGCATAAGTACCCTTATTAAGCATAGTTGTATGTTTGAGTTTAGCAGAGCAATGTTGTCAGTGCTGCCAACTGGCCCAGTCCATGCAGGAGCACACAACATTATATATTAGACTTTGTATTGTGGTTGATATATGTGTGTAAAAAATACTGAGCCCTCAGTGTTGTATTGCTTGGGGGGGGGGGGTGGACAGCAAATATATGTACTGTAAATATATGATGTATACTGAGAGTGTACTCTGAAAAACTGATAATATGTACAGAAGATTAGCTGGATTTGGACTGTCACCTCCAGAGAGAGAGAGAGAGAGAGGTGACAACTACATAATTATGTTATGTAGCTAATCGGGCCAAAACAAGTGTGTCAAGTAGACATGTGTGTGACATGGAGAACTATGTATGGGACAAATATTTGGGGGGAGTGGAGTCCTATCTTTTTTTTTATATAAGTGGTACATTTTGAGTTATCTCTGCTTAATATCAGAGCTTTGGCTGGCTAACATCTACCTGAAATCAGCTGTACGTATAAGTGCATTTAAATACACTTTTATCTGCTCTTTTGCATATAGTATTGTATTTAATTTATTTATTTGTGTTTTTCACTGAATATTAACTCAACTGAAGTCATGGCTGTTTCTCTACAGAGTACTTTTTAGAATTTTTGTGTAGCCATTGATAGCAGTGGGGGGGGGGTACTTTCAGCTCATCACTAAAATCCTGTCCTGCCTTATATAAGTGGTACATTTTGAGTTATCTCTGCTTAATATAAGAACTTTGGCTGGCTAATATCTACCTGAAATCAGCTGGATGTACAAGTGAATTTAAGGACACTTTTATCTGCTCTTTTGCATAGTATTGTATTTAATTTATTTATTTGTGTTTTTCACTGAATATTAACTCAACTGACGTTGTGGCTGTCTCTCTACAGAGTACTTTTTAGAATTTCTATGTAGCCATTGATAGCAGTGGGGGGTAGTTTCAGATCATCACTAACATCCTGTTCTTCCTTATATATGTGGTACATTTTGAGTTATCTCTGCTTAATATCAGAGCTTTGGCCGGCTAACATCTACCTGAAATCAGCTGGCTGTATAACTGAATTTAAGTACACTTTTATCTGCTCTTTTACATATAGTATTGTATTTACTTTGTTTATTTGTGTTTTTCACAGAATATTCACTCAACTGAAGTTGTGGCTGTCTCTCTACAGTTAGTTCTCCACCCACCCTCCCTGTTCTTGTTTTGGTATTAATGTTGGTGGCTTTGAAATTGCCCGCCCTCTTGTAGATTTGTATTTGGATACTCCTTCTGGGCCCATCTCATTTCCTCACTCAACTGAGTGTAGTGAGATCATATTCTGATTTCAGGCAATCCTACTTTGTACAAAGAGAGCATTTGGGAAGGACAACCTTTGTAGCCTCTTAATTCTGCTCTGTTCCTTCCCTCAAAAAAAAAAAAAAAAAATATATATATATATATATATATATATATATATATATATATATATATCTTATTCATCTGCTCTTACTGAAACTGTCTTAGTTGCTCTTCTATGTGCTGTTATCTGTTCAGTCACTCTTACTCTGCACTTCTTACTGCTTGTTAGTAGCCTTCTAATTTACTGCCTTCTGCACTTGTTTTTTAGTCATTTGTTAATTTAATTGCATTTATTTGAACTGTATTTGCCGTAGTGTTGCTACACGCTCAGGTGTGCTGGCCTGCACTACAATTTGAATTGCATTTACTGCTGTTTTAGCTGCTTTTCTATAACAAAAAAAATTCTAAGCTTGTTTCCTGCCTTTCCTGTAACTAGTCAAGTCCAGATACAGACTTGCTGTATCCAGGACTGTTGGTAAGTTTCTGAGGCCCCCCAAGCCATTCTGTGTTGGAGGGAAGCCTTCTAGCTTATCAGTGGGAGTGGTAAGCACTAGGTAGCCTATCTACCATGGGAAGAGTGGGTTTTGGCCCTGAAATTGTAGTGCATTGGACATTTGGGCAGTTTTTCCATCTCTTTCTACTTTCTGATTAAAAGCCTGTTTTGCGTTTGGTCCCCGCCTTTCCTGTTACTAGTCTAGTCCAGGTACAGATTTGCTGTATCCAGGACTCTTTGTAAGCTTCTGAGCCCCCCCCCCCAAGCCTTTCCGTGTTGGAGGGAAGCCTTCTAGCTTATCAGTGGAAGTGGTAAGCATCAGGTAGCCCATCTACCACAAGAGGAGTGGTCCCTGGCCCAGAAATTGTAGCTATTGGCTGTTTGAGCAGTTTTTTTCCATATCTTTCAACTTTCTGGTTTGAAAGCCGCACTTGCACTTGTTTCCCACCTTTCCTGTAACTAGCCTAGTCCAGATACAGAGTTGCTGTATCCAAGACTGTTGGTAAACTTCTGAACCCTGCAAGCCTGTCTGTGTTGGAAGAAAGCCTTCTAGCTTATTAGTGGGAGTGGTAAGCACTAGATAGCCTGCCTACCACAAGAGGAGTGGTTCTTGGCCCAGAAATTGTAGTTTATTGACCATTTGGACAGTTTGCCCGACTCTTTCAACTTTCTGGTTTAAAAGACCACATCTGCGCTTGTTTCCCATCTTTCCTATAACTAACCTACTGGTAGCACTAGAAAGCCTTAAACTGATACAAGCCTTCTAGCTTAGGAGAGAGACTTTGGAGTGATTAAGTATCAGTTTTCTGTACTTTCTTACTGTACTAAACTGTTTTCCACCTAAACACAGATTTTCCAGTGTTTATTGTGATTTAAAAGCTTGTTTTTTTCACATATTGTACTTATTTGACTGCCTGCACTTTTAAAAAAGTTGTTTTTTGTTTAAATAATTTGTTTAACTGTTGTAGGCTACACACTAAAGTGTGATAACCTTTTCTGATCATTTGTAGTTGTTTAAAGCTGTTTTAAGTGTATTTTTTTACTGTTTTTGCCTTATCTTTTTTAAAAAACAACAAAATCAAAAAAAAAAATCCCTTGTTTCCCAGCATTCTAAGCTAGTATAGTCCAGTTTTCAGGCTAGTGCTGAATTCAGGGCTGTGATACTAGTTTCTGAGTTGCCCATACCTTACTTGGATAGAAGGAAGTTTCTCTGTTCACCTGTGAGAGAGGGGAGCTTTGAGCAACCTATCTGTCAGTGGAGGAGTGGTTCCAGCCCAGACGTTAGTAGTTTATTGGCCATTCTGGGCTAATTTCTGTCTCTTTCATTTCCCTACTATAAAAACTGCATTTGCATGGTTTTGCACACCGGGCAATGCCGGTTAGCTACAGTTAAATTATTCCCGGCTCCTCTAAGTCTCCTCTTCAGTTTTTCCCTTGAAACTAGTCTAACTCTCAACCTAAGCACTCAAAAAGCATCTTACAGCCCAGCACTTGCTCAGACCTAATAGCAAGCACTAATATAGCCTGACACTGATTGCGCAGCAGGGTAAGGCTCTTTATTCACCCCTCACCAACCAAGGGACTAAGCAGCTCACCCTACTATTCAGGCATGACCAATGGCAACTTCAGGTGTACTCTCCAGTCCAGCTGGTGAATCTGGGTATACTGAGGCAATGTTACAACTGCCTCATGTACACAGACAACCCTCTCCTCCTACCACAAAACACTAACATATGCGAGAGATGCAATTATACAGCCAAACTGGAAGCTAAGCTGTCTCCACCCAAGACTGAAACAGACAGTCAAGAGGAGGAGGTTAACACTTGCACCACAACTCCAGCCGCACACAGACCTACTAAAACAGCATTGGCAAAAAATACACATAAATACACAAAATCATACTCAGAAGCTCTAAATAAAAACCTGCAAAAGCATCAGAGACCTCCAAAGCAGACACCCAAACAACCTGTACTTCCCGTCACAAACCAGACAACACATAAAACACAAAATCAGTGTGCTGCACAATCACAGCCCTTAAAGCGAAATAACATACCTAATACACTAGTAATAGGTGACTCTACAGTCAGGCACACTAACATCCCACTCACTAGGCTGGACAAGCAGAAGGTTACTGTTAGCTGCCTGTCAGGAGCCAGAATCCGCCACATAACACAAGCACTCAGGTCACTCCAGAACAAGGACAAATATGACTCTGTCATTGTTCATGTTGGTGTGAATGATCTGAGACGTACCTCCCTGGACTACATGAAAAGAGACATGGAAGAGCTCTCTGTTCATGTAGCCCAGGCTGGTATGACTCTGACCCTGAGTAGCATCCTGCCCTCACCAAGAATGATACCTCAGTATAAATAAAAAATGATCAATTTCAACAATTGGTTAAGCTTCTGGTGTCATTCAAAAGGGATCCAGTGTCTGTCAGCCTGGGATGACATTCTCGACAAGCCATGTCGCTTCACAAGAGATGGCTTGCACCTGTCACCCCTAGGCTTTCAAATACTGGCCAAGGCTCTTGTTGCCCCCATAGTGCCTTTTTTAGGCAAAGCTCAAAAGTCAAACCCACCTCCGTAAACAACATAATTAACAAAAAACTGAGGGTTATGCTACTCAATGCCAGGAGTTTAAATCTCAAAATGCACGCACTCGAAGCACTCCTCAGTATGGAGAATGTCGACATCTGTGCAGTAACTGAAACCTGGTTCAAGGCTCCAGAGAGCAACCCAGCACTATCAGGCTACAACTCATACCACATGTTTCGGTCACAGAACACAGACAGAAACACAAAAGGAGGGGGTGTATCCATATTCATCAAGGATACCTACACCTCCAGGTTAGTGGTGCAGCATGATACCTCTGAGATCATCCATGTGCAACTAAGATCGGGCAAATCTGCAATGCAAATTGTGGCCTGCTACAGATCACCCTCCATGACCCAGGACCACGACTCCACCTTTCTGGAGACACTGGAAAACATGAAGGTCCTACCAAACACCCTGATTTTGGGCGATTTCAATTACCCTACCATTCAATGGGAAAACTACTCGAGTACAAATTCCCAAGCCCAACGCTTCCTGGAATTCAACAACTCAAATGCCCTGGATCAGCTGGTAAACTCCCCTACCAGAGGTGAAAACATATTGGACCTGGTCATCACCAACATGGGCGACAGGTGGTCCACACCGGAGGTCAACGCGTCACTGGTTAGATCAGACCATAAACTAATCACTCCGGATGTCCACACCCCACCACCACCCCCAGCTAAGGAAACCACAGTAAAAAACTTTTCTAAAGCAAACTTCACCTTACTTAAGACAGAGGTGGTAAGTTTCACAACCCCCACGCTAAAGGATAACGCTTCCCAAGATGCAGAAACGTTTACAAATGCACTCTATGAGCACCTGCAAGGATGCATGGATTGTGCCATCCCTAGCAAAACCAAGACTCACTCCTCTAAGTGAAGGAAACCAGTTTGGTGGATCCCTGCAATAAACAGGCTATACAATAGAAGGAGAAAACTAGTTCAGAAAAAAAGCAAATCCCAAGAAGGAAAGACATCCCTGATTAATATCAGTAAGAAACTGAGGTCCCTCATGAAATCATCCAAGACTAACTTAGAAAGAAAAATAGCCACGGATTCAAAAGATAACCACAAAGCCTTCTTTAGCTATGTTAAGAATCTAAGTGGCAACTCGCAGATATGCACTGAACTAGTGCAAAATAGCACAAAATATGCTGAATCTACTGATATTGCCAACATCCTGGCAGATAGATTCAGTGCAAACTTCACCCCCCATCACCTCCAAAAGGGCCCACAACAATACTGGAAAAGTGCAGTGTCCCAAAAATCACAGATGCACAGGTGAAAACAGCCCTTTCAAAAGCCAAAAGCACCGCATTAATGGGACCAGATGGTGTCCCAGGCTGCGTCTTGCATGAACTACAGAACAGACTAACCCCCCCACCTAAACATGCTGTTCAACCTCAGCCTCTCCACAGGCTACTTGCCCATAGAATGGCACACAGCAATGGTTATTCCACTCCACAAAGGAGGGGCTACAACTGACCCTGGTAACTATCGCCCCATAAGCCTAACTAGCCTGGTCTACAAGGCTATGGAGCGCATCATCATGGAACTCATTAACAAAGACATTGAGAACCTCCAAACCTGACCCAGATCGTCTTTGCTAAGGGCAGATCATGCCTACTAAACCTGGTTGACTTCTTCGAGACAGTCACCAAGGCCATAGACGAGGGAATGGTGGTTCACACAGCCTACCTTGACCTCGCCAAGGCTTTCGACACTATTCCCCACTCGGATATTACAGATAAACTCACCAGCCTAAACATAAACCCCTACATCATGAGATGGGTTGCCAACTGACTTACAGACAGAACTCACATGGTAAGAATAGCGGGCTCCAGGTCCGACTCTAAACCAGTCACACGTGGTGTCCCACAAGGCTCGGTCCTGGGATTCCTACTGTTCAGCATATTCTTCTCAGAAGTACAGGCTAACACAGGAGGACTATGACTAACCAAGTTCACTGAAGACTGCAAAATGGAAGCCATAATTGACTCTCCAGCTGACACGGACATCCTCCAAAAGGGCCTTACTGAGATGGACACCTGGTGTCAAAGTCATGGCCTCAAGCTAAATGCCAAAAAATGCATAGTCATCCTGTTTGGGAAAAACAAAGCACCCATGAATTACCACATAGGTGGCAGCCCCCTTAATACAGAAGAGGTAATAAGAGATCTGGGGACCCAGGTAGATAGTAATCTCTCCTTTGACAATCATATTGCCAAAGTAGTTAGAAAATCCATCTATGTGGCCCATCTAATTACTAAAGGGTTCACATCTTGAAATAAAGAGGTTATAGTGCCCCTCTACTCATCACTCATTATAGAGTACAATACCCCATTTGGGATGTACCTCACAAGACGCTTCCAACAGTTAGAAAGACCACAAAAGTACCTCACCAAGAGGATTACTGTTCTCAAACATATGTCCTATGCAGCCCGACTGAAAAAACTCTGGTTGTACTCAGTGGCATATCACTTACTCAGAGATTATCTCTGCCTGACTTACAAAGCCATGTCCAACTCAGAATTGATGGACATGCTCCACCTAAAGAAATCCAAGTCACTGCTAGCCACATGCTCTAGTGAGCTAAACCTCACCACAACAATAAACAGAACATGTTGGAGGGATAAATTCCTATCACAGAGTCTCCCCATGCTTTGGAACAAAATCCCAAATTACATTAGGCAGAGTCCCTCACTAACACTCTTCAAGAGAAACCTTGATGAGTGGATGGGTAACAAAAAATACACCCCTGGGATCACTTCATTGGCTCTGCTTGACAGAGGATCAGTTTATTAATCAATGGGGCGGCAAAAGCCGACACACTCTGGCTAGGCTTATAAATGCCCTCGGGCAGATAGCTTAGTACCTACCTATGAATCTATGAACCTATAAGAGAGAGAGAGAAAGAGAGAGGAATATTGGGGAAGGGACACAGGTATGTCTGAGGCAGGTAATTTGGCAAAGTGAGCAAGCAATTGCTGACAGACAGGATATACAAGACAACAGACAGGGGCGGTGAAGAACACAAGAGGTGGGTGCACAACATGATTGGGGTAAGGTTGTGTACCTCACAAACCTATGGATGTCAAGCTGCGTGACAATGAGAATTGAGTCTTCATCCCCTGGACTGTCGTCACTGTCACCTCACTATGACAATGGCTGCAGTGTCTGATATCTGCATCTCCTTGTGTTGCTCAGTACAATGATGGAGAGCAGTATCTCCATCTGGCATAGGCATACATCCACAGTGGAGCAAACAATCCTATGCACCACCCCTGGCAGTTCTTCTTGGGTGGTAAAATCACCCCCCTTGACACTACTCCTGGAGAGAACCACAGGCCTGTCCTCTGGAGCAGAAGTTCCTGAGGGGCCAAGTAGTGCAGGGGCAGCACAAGGGGTGCTACCAGGTTGTGGCTCAGATTTGCTGGGCCTTGGTGGCATAGCCAGTGCAGTGGAGGCAGGTGGATCCCATTGGCCAGGTCTACCCTGCTGTGCTGTAGGAGAAAGAAAAAATAAATCAAAAAGCAAAAGAGAAAATAAGGGTTGGGGTTAGAGATTGCACAAGTTTTCTTATTTGCTTGTTTAGGCTGAGGAGGGTGGTCTTTTAATTCTGGGTTCTTACTTTGTATTTGTAGACAGCAGCTTCTTTTACTTACTGTATAACCTGGTAACATAGTTATGACAGATGCATGTCTGTCTAGGTAGGGTTGCCAGATTTCTTTGTGGCTAAAACCGGACTAAGGCCACGCCCCTCGCATCACCCATAACTCCACCCACCCTGACACCCTCTCCCACCCATGCCCCACCCCATTTGTGACATCACTGTGACATCCGATGATAGGAACACCCTCTTTCTGTTCTGGATGCCTGCTTTCAGACGATTTACTATGCTTTTCTGTAAAAAAAGCATAGTAAATCAGCCAATTTAACAAACACTGATAGTCTGTTTCATTTTGTGAAACAGAATACTGGACTTTTTACAGTGTTTTCCTGACTACCAGAGACTTGAATTGATTTGTGGATAGTCCAGAAAAAAAATGGGTAGGTGGCAACAGGGATGATTTCCAATTTCCCACCTGTTGGTCAAAGTTATGGGAAGCTTGTTCCAGTGCATGGGGACCCTCTGAGACACATTTGTGTCTCATCAACATGGCCTATTTATGTCATAAGCAACATTTAAATCCTTGGATCTACTCATACGCAACACAAGGCAAAGCTGTGCCACTTATTTTAAATAAATTACTCTGATCTGAGCTTATGGCAAATTGATAAACCTTTCCTTGTTTATTTGTATTTCTTCACCATTAAATAATTAAGCAGCTGTTTTATTTACTTCTGCAATGATTACAGATATTAAAATAAAATGCACAAACACCGATAGCCATTTTCTAAACAAAACAGTCCCACAATGAAAATAGACTTAGCACAAGCACTAAACTTCTCTGCCATTGAAGCTCACATTCATTAAAATAGTATTAAAACCCAGATTCAAATAAAATGCATCTGGCCAGTGGAGAATAAAGTTTACCTTTGGGCTTTTTTCAAATTATAGTCTCTTTGAACACATTTTTATGGCCATGCAGGCATATATGTGTTCTTTGATCCACCTTCATGATTGTAGTTCCTTGTATAATAAAGCACCGAGTGTGTTTTAAAGTTGTAGCTTTGAACATTTTTCCAGTAAGCAATGAAGCAAAGTGTATGACCCAGTAATGACAAAACTGCCTTTACTGCCAATCTGACATCAATGCTACAGCACTGCTACCAAAGGAAATAATTTTGGAATGCCCGTAAATCAGTGGGCATAACATTTAACTCATAATGGATTCACAATGGGAGGGTCAACATTTCATTCTAGTGAATGCTAACAATTTATGCAAAATACTTGGCAAAGTATTTTGCAGCAGGTTAGCAAACAAATTGCAAAGTAAGGGAGTGCTGTAGCATAATTTATTGTAATTATCTACTCAGAAATCAGTGTACTCCCTGTTTTTGCAATTTGTTTGCTAACTTATACGTGTGTGTGTGTGTGTGTGTGTGTGTGTGTGTGTGTGTGTGTGTGTGTGTGTGTGTGTTGTGTGTGTGTATACATATACACAGAGGCAATGACAGAGAGAGAGAGAGAGAGATGTACAGACAAACACACATGTGCACACCAAGAACTCAAACACTGTCCAAAAACTTCTTAAAAACTCTGATTTTCATTGACACAAAACCCAGCTGCTATTACACACACATTTTTAATTTATTTTATTTTTCAGATAGTGGCCATGTGTTTAGGAGAACTATCTGGGGATGGCAGGCTTGATCTATACACATATGCTAGTGGTTTGCAGGCAGCTCATGTCTAGATCAAAAAAAATTGCAAATTACTTGATCCTTCTTTCTCTCTCTACACTTAATAATGCTTAGGGACTAAAGATCCAAGTTAGCACTAAGCAGCAGCAGGTAAAGAATAAGAATATGGGGTTGACCATGGCTGATCCATAGGCTTACTAAACGTATGCGCTATTAACTTCAATACAACTTAATAAACGATCTGCATAAATATCTGCATTCAAACATAGCTTTTTTAAAATCTACAATCTTGATTCACTTTGTTCCAAACAGGTTCTCATAAATATCTGCTGAAGTGTACTTTGGAAATGACTAAATGTATGGTTATACAATTATTTACACCTGTATTTAATGACAGACAAGGCTGGCCAATGACCCTAAATTATCTATTAGCATGTGTAATCCAAAGTTCCACCATTTTCAAGTTTCAACTAACACTTGAGTTTAATGTTTGGGAGTTGATGCCTTCTCAAAGAAAAACAGAGCCATCAAAGTTAAAGGAGCAATACATAGGTCTCAACCTTCCATTTCCAAAATGAGGGACACACTAGCACTCACTATGTGGAAGAAATGGACAAAATGTGAGACACATACTAACAGCTTACTATCAACTCCATTAGAAAAGTCATAGGATAATATATGTTTTTAGTTATACTTCTAAAATAAGATTTTTTTCATAAATTAATATAATTCATTTTTATTTACCACATAGAAGGTATCAGTTGAAAAATTCCCATCGAATGTGTCGCAAACCCTTTCAATGTGGAACCGAGGAACATGAACTTTTTAAGACCCTGAATGAGGTACGTACCGTACATTCCTCATAATGAGGTTGAGGAACATATCTTCTCTCTGCTCAGCTCCAGAGCTCTAGTATGCTGCTGGACAATGTCCTCTACCACCTGGCTGCTACCACATGGACATAGTTAGCCCCCTCTTCACGGTCACGGAACTGCAAGCTTAAAATTTGGCGTGAGTCCGACTGCAAATTAGAATTACTTCCTTCCACGCTGGTGTGGTGTTGTAAGCACACATGATTCTCCTTAAAGAAGAAGACGGCGCTAATACCGCAATCGCAATCAACGGTACCTTGCTACCTGCTGCAGCTGTAAAAGTGAGAGGTCGCTCGCTCATGGTGGCACAAAACCCGGACTTCACATGTCCGGTTTTGAATAATATTTGTAACCGGACAATTTGTCAAAAAAACAGACAGTCCAGTCGAAAACCGGACAGCTGGCAACCCTATGTCTAGGACATGGTAACAGTGTCCAACAGACTTCTATAAAAGGCTCACTGTAAACTCCAACAACAGCTCACACACATACACATAAATCACCCCCCCTCACATTTGACTGCAGTGAATAGAACCCCTACTTCTATAAGTACACAAACTACAGAACACAGTACTTTTTGAATGCACCACATCACAAGTCCGATTTTGTAAGGGCTGCAGGTAAATTTATAGTAGATGACATTGGCAGGCCATGTGAGAGACAAGAGGTTGGGAGGCCTGCATGAAATGGATGTGTAGGCTTGTACAAGTCTCAAAAATCTGGCAAGCCTTGCCACTGAAGAAGTAACTGTGGGATACACATTTCTGCTTTTCTGACATATAGTTATATTGTGCCCTTAGTTTGCAATACTTCCACATGAAGTTTTATGTCATACAAAGGAACTGGATAATAAACAGCAATGATAAAATATCATATATACAATTCCATAACACGAGCCTTGCATTTGCGCACTGATTAACAAAGTGTACCCGCATGTGAGATAGGCTTGTTTGAGCACAGGGAAGCAATGCGCAAATGTGAGACATATTGCTAATGCTTGCTACTATACCCCAGTCCCATCTGTATTCCAGGCCGGCTTTTCGTGATGGCTAAGAGCATTAATTGAATGTATCCATTTCCTGTTTTTGGGTGTCTGTTTTCTAGGAAATCTGGTTTTCCCCTGTTTCCACAGTGTTGTACATCGCACAAACAAGATAAGTTTAGCCGAATTTTTTTTGGGATGAGGCACATCATGCAAAACTGGAATTAAAAAAGACAAATAGGAAAATGTACTAAAACTAAGGAACACATATGAAAAATCTGTAAAAGCACAGTAAAACTTAATACTACATCCTCAAATTAATATGTATGTCAGGATTTGAACTCTCATACCAATACAGCAGGGATGCTTTAGTCCTCTTCGCCACACAACATTGTGTCAACAAAATGAAAAGTCATTCTTCACAGAACCAACTACATCAGAAGGTACACTGCTATCAAACCATTAGCTGTGATTTGTACATTTAATTCTCTTTACTATATTTGGACATAGAGCAGTTAGTGATCACACAACCTGTCATAATTATGCTTACAAATATACATTTCTGTGTCACCATTCTGTGTTTCTTGATCATTCATCAGTTATCTAACACATGCAGTGTATAAGCCATTCTATATTATTGGTCTTAACATGTGAGAGGATATTAGCTGGGAATTATATGATATGCAGTTGCCAACAAATGAAGTCCAGGTTGGATGGCACAAAAACACATATACTGTTCTTTTGGGGGTAGCATAGCTGAGTTACTGTTATGGCAGGAACAAGGGTACACTCCTTTTTTGGGGGGGAGCTCAGTTACTGTTATGAAACAAACAAGTCGAAAGTCTGAAACTGCAATGTGTATCATCACTTTCTAACTTCTGTCTTTAATGATTTACCAGTACAAAGGTATGTTGCTAAATTGAGGCCATGCAGGTGACAGCAGAATTCTTCAGAGGTATGACTGTGTAGACCTTTCATACCTGAGGCCTACTAATTACTAATGGACAAATATAAGTACAATACGTGTCTGATGTCACATGTTAAGGTACTTTCTGTACAAATCCACCACTAATTAGTTGCTTACTATACCAAGTTAGGAACTACAAAGACATGCCATGATAGTATTTAAGAATGCACTCTAGATTTAGGGCTTACCTTGCAAATGCAGCAGTTGACACACCTTTAGTTCAGGGCTGACTCTGATGCAAGCAGTACACAGCCAGTATATGGGGAGGTAAAGGTTGTGTCAGTTGCTTGGCATCAATTTTACTATGTGTATGTGAGTAGGAGAAAGGTATTAGGTCCCTAGGTGGTCAGTGAATGTGCTATGCATTGTCTCTTTGCCAATATATCTGCCTGCAGGGACAGCAGCTTGGGTTCGTCCTCTGAGTTCTCCTATGACTATAGCTGTGGTAACCTAGGCATTAGTGGGGGGATGTGTGTCCACTCCTCCTGCTGCAACTGTTTCTGCAGGATCAGATTGTGAAGCATAGCACATACTGTGAATATTTGTATACATGTGCATGGATTATACTGCAAGGCTCCATAGGCTATATCTAGGCACTGGCACCATGATTTCAGAAGCCCAAACACGCACTCTATGATGTGTCTAGTTTTAGCGTGTGCCTCACTATGACATTCTTCCATGTGTGTGCACTTCTGATGGCTGTAAAACCAACCAATGAGACAATAAAAAACACAACTACTTTAATAAATGATGATGAGTACTTTTGTGGGGATAGCACTCCTACAGACCATACAAAAGTGAACAAAACTGAGTTTAAATAATACAATCAAACATATTTAAAAGTAATTAAAAAATCAATTAAAACATTTCATACCCACCTCTCTTTGAGAACAGGGTTAAAAGGGACCGTAGTATTTAAGCCTGGCTCCTTATGTGCCTGCAGGGCTAAAATCTGCTTTAATTCAGTCTTTTCTATTCTGTTATTCATATCCCCGCTTCTGATATCATACTCAACCAATTGTAAAACTCTAAAACAAAATTTATAGTGTCCTTTGCTAAGATAGTGACAAGCTAATGCATTAGTTTTTAACTTCTTACAAATATCCCCAGCATGTTCCAAAATCCATTTCTTAAGTTGTCTTGTGGCTTTTCCCACATAAAAACAAAAGAAATTACAACAGGTAGCTAAATAAACTAAAGACGTGCTCCTACAGTCAGCATAGAATCAAGGTAGGAATTCATATCCTGTTACAGGATGTGTAAAGTAAGTAGTGTCTTTCGGCTTTTCCCAGTTAGGGGTCGCCACAGCTGAACTCTGGTCCGCTAATGATTGGCAGTGGATTTTTATGGCGCCGAGTTGCCAGCCCGATGCCCAACCTTCAAAGAAGACACACCAATTCACACTCGCACCTACCTGCATGTCTTTAACTTCACTCAACCACGGGGAGGACATGCAGACTCCATACAGAAGGCACTCTAGCCAAGAATCGAACGGGAGAACCTCTTGCTGTGAGGTGACAATGCTAACCGCTGCACCACCATGGCTCCTACAGGATGTGTAAAGTAAGAAGTTAAAAACTAATGCATTAGCTGGTCACTATCTTAGTAAAGGACACTATAGATTTTGTTTTAGAGTTTTACAATTGGTTGCCTGATATTGGAGGTTTAGATGTGAATAACAGAATAGAAAATACTGAATTAAAGTGGATTTTAGTCCTGCAGGCACAGAAGGAGCCAGACCTAAATACTAATGTCCTTTTAAAACATGTCCTCAAAGAGAGGTGGGTATGAGATGAGTTTTAATTGATGTGTTCATTACTTTTAATTATGTTTGATTGTCTGTATTATTTAAATTCAGTTTTGTTCACTTTTGTATGGTCTGAAGAAGTGGTAACTCAATGAAAGCGTTTATCATTTATTAAAGTAGCTGTGTTTTTACTGCTTTTGGCTGTTTTTATTTCTTTTGTGGACATTTTATTAGTATATTTTTACCAATCTTTAGCCACAAGGCTTCACCGTTTTTGTTGGCACTTCTGATAGTTGTCTTCAGCCACAGTTCCAGGGCATAGCCAGCACCCCCCAGTAAATGGTCCTGTGGGATGTCCCCCTATCATACATCTGGTACAGCTGTGATGTGTGTCAGATATACGAGTCATAATAACTGCCAGGGTTGCCAGTACATACTTTTAACTCATTCACTCCAATGGAGCTCAGGAGGTTTGCACTTTAACTTCCAATAGGCGGGGCCTAAGCCTTTTGACAGAATCAAATGATGTCCTCACATTTCAAATAGATGTTCATATATCTGGAATCATAGGGGTTATGAAAGAAGTATAAATGGCTAATCCTTCAGCACAAACTATTTTTGTAGTGGTAGTATGCTTTAGGTTCTAGGTCTTAAACTGAATTTTATAAGTCAGAGTAAAGACAGCAGCATATATTACAATATCTCAGCAACCACTCAAGTTACACACATACTATCAGCAGCATTTAATTCATCTAGCTGAGAACTTTCATATGAGGCTAAGGAGTTCTGTCGGTGTTACTTGGTTTTTGAGATATTTAGAAAAATGTGAAAATTATATCTATATAAATTAATATCATAAAAACAGCAGTTAATATATCTTTTACTGCATTAGACAGAGGTGAAATATTAGTGCAGTTGAGTTTGCAAGTGTGTAAACTTTAAGATGAAATCTTTTAAAACCTTGTACACAGAATGTTTTTGGAATTATTAATGCAAATATGCACAAGCAATATTTGACACCTAGAGGCATCAGTAGGAGTTAAATGCAGATGCACCTGGAGGTGTCACTCGGATGTAATGAGTTAAGATAATTCCCTGGGCATTACACACCACTTGGCAGTTGATGGAGTGGTATCTCTTGTGGTTACTGTAGATTCTACTCTGCTCACCAGGTGGTGCTTAATGTGTACTTGAGTGCAATCTATGGCTCCCAGTACTTCAGGGTAGTGTGCTGCATGGTAAAACAGTTCCATATTGCTGGTTCTCTCTTCAGAAGTATGTGGGAAAAGTATGCGCACACTGGCATGTATGAGCATAGCATCCAGAAATTGGTGGAGGATCCTGGAGGCTGATTCCTGTGACACACCCATCATGTCCCCAGTTGGTCTTTGACAGGTACCAGTAGCTAATATTCTAAGTGCTACCCATACATTACTTTCTACTGGGATGGGTTCCCCTCGGTTGGCTCTGGTTCTGAGTTGAGGGTAGCAGAGCTCACAGAGTTCTTGTAATGTGCCCTTGTCCACTCTGTAGTCTCTACACTCTCCAGTTCATGTAGCACCTGGAAAGTTACCCTGGGCGTGAACACTCTTCTCCTTCTTGGCCTAGGCCTATACTCAGCAGCACCAGCAGCATTGGCTTCAGTCTCTAGCACATGTAGAAGTGGAATAGCTTCAGCAGACCCTAA
This sequence comes from Protopterus annectens, assembly GCF_019279795.1. Classification (NCBI taxonomy): domain Eukaryota; kingdom Metazoa; phylum Chordata; order Ceratodontiformes; family Protopteridae; genus Protopterus; species Protopterus annectens. Next base: position 386,578,152 of record NC_056746.1, read on the forward strand.
CATTGTGTCAGTTAAAATTTCCTTGTCTCTGCTCCAATTGTATTGAAAGATAAAGGAAAAAGCAGGATGTAGGCTACATTGATACATTATACCTTGTTGAATAGCTCCACCATGTTGGATTGGTTGATTAATGTGCATATCACCTGTTTATGCTATAACTTGCATCTATTAAACACACCTATTACTTGCTCATTAGTGTGCTAGACACAGCTTTGCTCACCTCAGTGCACCTTTGCATAAATAATGGAGGCATAGGCAAGAGTAATATTTCCTCCATTCTCGGGATGTCTTGTAAACATGAACCATAAAAAGTGAAAGAAAGGTTGCACACCCTGGAGATGAACCCAGGACCATGTATATTCTAGCCCTAAGACACACATGTGCTGTCACAGGAATAGTTGCATAACAATACAGAGAAACCTGACAGTCATTCCTCTATTTCTTGTGGTTGTACTAAGAGCCACATTGTGCAAACAATGTTAAAGGAAAAAAAAGGGATAAATCAGACAGAGACCACACATTTTAACAAACAAATAATGAGGATAACACAGAACTTAGAAACTGTGCACTGTTTACATCCACTTTCACCCTTTATAGCCCCACATGTTCACCTCTGCAAGTGTAACCTGACACACACCCCCTGATGTCAGCATTCACTGTTGCCGTGCATTCAACATGAACACTGTGGAAGTGCATACACAAAGTGAACATCCCTACACAGTTACTCTTTTTTTTGTGATTCAACAATTCTAATGAGGTTTGACCTCATTTACATCTTCACAGTGCTGACAGCCCAGAATCTACATAGTAACCATGTAGTCAGGGAAAGTGCATGGGAGTCCAATGCTGTAACAGAGGAATACTGTAATCCATCAGCTGCACCCTGCATATGCTTACTTTACAGTATAATGCTCTGTGTCATGGAGGTTTACACATTTTAGCAGGCTGCATTACTTACAAGTATATTCTTCATTTGGGGGTGGGGGAGCGAAGCTGCATTTATATTATGGCACTTAAAAAAGAATCATTATGATTGTTATACTGATTTTCTAGCATCAATCCTCTGTAATTATGTCAGTATATACGTGTGAAGTTACATGTTAAGGGCAGTTCTGTACAAATGTAAGAGCTTTTACTTGCTCTTCTTTCCATGTAGATTAATTTCTGTGGCCATATTCAGAAAGATTGGGAATACATGGCCAGCACAAACACTGAGTCTACACAATTGCTTTACAGGTTGTTGAATCACTCCACTGTGTTGATTTGTTTCATTAGGATAAAATTCAGCTACTTATGCTGTAATTTGCATGCCACAAAAGGTTCTGTGTTTGTGTGTGAGTGCATGCCACTGAGCGTTGCAGTGTCCACACGGTAAAAATTATTCTGTAAGCTTTATCGAATCCCCTGGTCTGTTTTGTAAAAATCCACAGAAATGATAGATTTGAAAGGTGGTTCCAACAATTTTTTATGAATTTTAGGAATACCAAACAACCTGGCCATTTTCAGAAAATTCACTGTTAAAAACTCAAATAATATAAAATCCAGCTGTCCTTGATGTAGAAGGTCTAGTAATAACTCATTAGTTTTAGTAAACATTCTTTATATAAAATCAGCTGTTACTTCTTCATAACTGTTTTAATTGGCTAACCTCACTGCAATAGTATTAACATAATCAGCAGTGTTTATTATTACCACTCCATTTTTTTATCAGCTTTCATAATTGCCAAATTCTGGTTAATACTTAATCCCTTTAGTGCTTCTCTTTCCTTCCTAGGTAGGTTATAAAAATGGATTTGCTTACTATTTAATTGACATAATTCATCTTTAGAGGTATTAAGAAAAACTAGAAGAGTACTGTGCAAAACTGGATTATAAGCACTTCTTTTTCTTAAAATGTTTATGACTGTATCTTTAAAATATTCAGCATCATTTAATACATAATGCAAGTTTAATTTACACACATACAATTTCAACTCAATTAATGCTTTAGACAGTTTTGCTTTATTCAAAGGGACAAATGCAAAACCTTTATTTAAAACTGAAACATGAAGCTGATTCTATTCAGTTTTGTTCACTTTTGTATGGTCTGAAGAAGTGGTAACCCAATGAAAGTGCTCATCATTATTTATTAAGGTAGCTGTATTTGTACTGCCTTTTTGGCTGTTTTTTATTTCTTTTGTGGACATTTTATTAGCATATTTTTACCAACCTTTAGCCATAAGGCTTCACAGCTACTGTCCCTTTAAAACCTTAGAAGTAAATTACCTAAACTGAATGCAGGGCAAACATTAACTATGTTCTCTTCTCTCTTCCATGACCTCTGCCATGATCATGTCTCCCAACTGTACAGATTTTTGCAGAAAGTCCAGATTTTTGTCTTATATTTTTGGTCCATTTTTCATAAAATTGTGGTTGGTTGTTCTGGTAAATTATTGGTGAATAATTAAAGATTGAAGTCAGAAAATAATGACAGACATTTGAGTTTCAGATTTCATACCCTTCAGAAAATTCATGCTAATGCAAACACTGTTATTCTATCAACTTTCTAAATTTGTAAGAGCAATATTTAAAAATTGTCCCTATTTATGGTGCTTTATCCCCCCCCCATTTATTTATAGCTTTATCCAGATTTCTTGCTCAAAGAGGTTGGGAGGTATAGCCACAATTTCTTTCTGTTTCCCCTGGTTCTTTTGCTTGTTGAAATTGTTTAACTGAAGAAAGGTGCTGGGGATAGCGGCACTTGTTGGCTTCTGTCATTCACTTCATTTTTACTAGAGGAACTACAATTTGGATGATTGATACCATTGTTCAGATTTGAACTTTGAATAAAGGAAACTCCTCATTATTAGAATCTTGCTGTTGCCCCAGTGAAGTACTTCACTTAATATTAACTAATGGAACAAAACTGTTACTGTCACAATTTCAGTATCTTTTAAGAGGATCTTAAAAGAATCAGTGATAACATTTTTATATGCTTCAAAATTTCTGACCATCTATTTGTCTTTCTTTTTAAGTATAGTGGCAATATGTCTGTCAATTTTCAGAAAATGCCATCATAAAGACTACGACAATGATCAAAATATACATCCTGCCTTATCTGCATATCCAAAGCACAGCGCTGTGATTTAACTTCATTCAACTTACCAGCATTGCTCCTAATGAGCAATTTCATAACAGAAGTACCTGTTCTGTTTACTAAATCCAGTAACTCGGTATACAAGTTGTCATCTTGTGCAACTCCATTAGGTAGCTTATAAACTGTCAGCTGAAAAGGGACTTGTCTTATATTTGCACAGTGTTCGAAGTAGAAAATTTCATACACCAGCGACTTCAGCTTAAATAATTTATTTTCCAAATTGTAAATGTTCATTTTACAACTAGTCTTACTATAGTGAGAACTGCTGATATTAAATGCAGACTCAACTTTCTGGAACAACTACTGAAAAGGATTAATAGTATAATTTAATAAAGTATCAAAAGGCAAATCAGTACAAGCAATAGTGTCTGCATTATGAAAACATCAAAACTACTAACTGTAAAAGAGGGTGAACTCACTTGTGTACCTCAGTTTGTTGGTTCATGTGAAATCACAGTGGATGCAGTCAAATGACCAAGTAATGCATGTGCTTCCTTTAATATGGCAGTGAATATCTATAGTAACTGAACTAAATCTCCAGGAAAAGGGTGAGTGGATAAATTTAAATTTGAATAGTTTTCAGAATTTCCCTCAAAGTTTGACTTGTTTTTATTCTCCATGCCTGCCAAAAACCAAAACACAAATTTGGAAATAAGATACAACATGGGTGTGACTGACAATAAAACATTAACTAATAAATAACCAAGGAAAACAAGAAATATTTTAAATCACTGAAAAACAATCCAAACTTTTAAATGTTTAGTACTTTTGTTCTTTAATTTGAAAGAAGAACTTCCACAGAACAATCATCAGGAATTCAAATTAATTCTTAAATATATTACAAACCCAAAACTACCAAATATACCAACAAAAAATATCCCCAAACTGAAGGCAGCACAGGTAAAACATTTATTGTCCTGGTACCTTGGCATTTTGCCTTCAAGGGATAAATAATACAAACTGCCAGTGCATTAAATAATCACAATTTAATTGATTTCAATTACTTAATTAAACATTGAAAATTCCCACAAACATTTAAAGTAATACGGCATTGATCAAAATATATCTAAATCCCACCAGCAACCATCACATAAAATCCAACATTGACCAACCTTAAAAATTTGACAACACCTCCTGATTAAGATCCCTGCGGGAAAGAGTGTAGTAATTAAACATAAATGTAGTTTCAAGTTGATTTAATTTCCTAGCAAAGTCCCCTCTCTCCCCCCCACCACAAGTTGTGCTAAAACACTAAAAAACAGAGCCCCCCTCACCAGAATGTTCCCTGTGCAAGTGACTAGCAACTGGGCTATCCATATTACTTTTCCTAATGTCTGCCAGATGCTCCAACATTCTAGTTTAAACTTCCTTTTGGTCTGCCCAATGTACCATTTAACAACATCATATCCACAACCCAAAATATAAATCACACCACACGAATGGCAATGAAAGCATTTCTTAGCTACATATCTACATCAGTTAATAAGAGTGTTGGAAATATTATGAATCCTTCCAAATACTCTGCAGTTTCCACAAGGAAATGACCCCATTGGTTTAAAAGTGGCCAACTGTCTAAAAAACTGGATTATTAAGTAACTCTTTCAAATTACAGAAATGGCTGTAAGAAAATGTGATATGTTCAGGAATAATTTCCCCAAAATTCATCAGAAATAACCATTGGCCACAAACTCACAACCACCTTTCTCAATGCCTCAGAGAAATGACTGTATCTGTTCACATAAAAAAAGCTTTTGTCTCCCTCCTATTCCACAAAATCATTATAAATCCTACAAGTCATAGCAATGTTCCACCCATTATGAGACTCCTGCCCCTCTAATTTGAATTTAGCCCTCTCCAGAATGTCCATTAGAGGGTGATCTCATAATGGGTGGGAGAGTGCTAGGACATGGGAGGATTTATAATGATTTATATTATTATAATGATTTGGTGGAAAAAGGGGAGAAAAAGCTTTTTTATGTTACCAGATATAGTCCTTTCTCTGAGGCATTGAGAAAAGTGGTTGTGAGTTTGTGGCTGATGGTCACTTCTGATTAATTTTTGGGGAAATTATTTCCTGAGCATATCATGTTTTCTTACAGCCATTTTTGTAATTTGAAGGAGCTACTTAATCATCCAATTTTTGGACAGTTGGCCACTTTTAAATCAGTGGGGTCATTTCCTTGTGGTAACTGCAGAGTATGTTGAAGGATTCAGAACATTTCCAACACTCTTATTAATGTATATAGATATATCGCTAACAATAAGTTTTATTGCTATTTGTGTGGTATGATATATATTGTGAGTTGTGGATGTGATGTTGTTAAATGGTACATTGGGCAGACCAAAATGAAGGTTAAAACTAGAATTTTGGAGCATTTTGCAGACATTAGGAAAGGTAATATGGATAGCCCAGTTGCTAGTCACTTTCATAGGGAACATTCTGGTGAGGTGGTGTCTTTGTTTTTTAGTGTTTTAACACAACTTGTGGTGGGGGAGAGAGGGGACTTTGCTAGGAAATTAAATCACCTTGTAAACACATTTATATTTAATTACTGCACTCCTTCACTCAGGGTTCTTAATCAGGTGGTGTTTTTGAATTTTTAAAGTTGAAAAATGTTGGATTTTATGTGAAGGATGCTGGTGGGATTTAGATATATTTTGGTCAACACAGTGTTACTTTAAATGTTTGTGGGAATTTTCAATGTTTAATTAAGCAATAGAAATCAATTAAATTGCGGTCATTCTTAGTCACAATAAAAATACATCATAATCACATGATCACTCATCAAAAAAACATTTTTACAACAGTTAAACATATGTACCAAATTAAAAATTAAGTATACACATAAGTTCACTTAATAATAATCTAACAATTCACTACTGAAAGTTTACTAAATTCTTTGAATATTTACAAAATGTTGATATTAATATAATCATTTGACCCTGGAAATCTATGTGCTGCTAAATGATTTGCCATTTTGTCTGTTTGCATTCAAGTAGTGCATTGATATCTCCACAGAAAGGGTTTACTGTCACATAATCCAAAACAAAAAAATAAACTTTCTAAAACTAATACACGATATTGAGTGTTATGCTAAAACATTTCCTAAATCTTTGTTTTTTAATCACTGTAACATGTTCATAAATTCTTTTAGAAAGTTTATGTACAGTTCTCCTGACATAAGAACTTGCATTGTTTCAAATGAAGGTTAATAATACTCCCATTCTGCCACAGCTAACTTTACTTACACTTCTACTCTGATTGCCTATGTATTTTAAAATAATAGTAGACCCCTGTTGTATAAATACACAGTATTTCCATTGCTGAGAATGAAAAAAAACTGCTATATCTTATAAAGGAATAATATTCATCCTACTATTCTTAAGTAACATTTTACCTTATTACCTCTTTTTATGTGTAAACAGGTCTATTTCCCAGAACCTTTGCCGGGTATTTATTGCTTAAAACAATTTTCCAATTGTTATTTACAGTCTCTCTTATGGTATTTGCACTGACAGAGTTAGGTAATGAAATAGCCCTAAAAATGACTTTTTACTGTTGTCTTGTCTGTGTAAGTACAATAACTACTAGTTAAAATAGACTTAAATGTATTCATTCAATTAACTTTAACTTAAAAAAATAATAAAATAAATAAATTCCAAGCTTTCATTTTTACAGTATCTGTCTAAAACTTTTTATCCAAACTGACTTGTAATCAAAAGCCTTATCATCACTAATCAATCTACTTAATCTTAGAAGTTGTCACCTAATGACATTTCTTTTCATATAAAGGGGGTGTTGGCTGTTATGACGTAATTGTTGACAAAGGTGATTTTCTATGAATATTACTTTAGAACCTTTTTTCAGTCAAACCCAAAGAAAAAGTTAAATCTGAAAAAAAAATAGCAGTACTTCCTTGGTCCCCATTTGTGCAAATTAAAAACTTAGTACTAATATTCAAACCTTGAAAAGTCATCAAAATCTTCTTTACTGCCACTACACCAAAAAAAAAAAAAAAAAAAAATCATCTATGTATCATTTATACTAGTTTTTTTTTTTTCAAAAAGGTGGTGAGTTGCCACCATGCCATTACCAAATTAGCAAAACTGGTGCAACTCTTGCATCCATAGCCACTCATTTATTTTGCCTGTAATATTTATTATTGAAAGTAAAAAAATATTTTGTAACATAATGTTAATAAAACAATGATCATGTTTATACACTTATTGTCAAATACAGTAAAGGTAAACAATTTTAAACAAATTCTGACCTTTTTTGATCAATAAAAGTATATAATGAAGTGGCATCCAGAGTAGCAAACATAGTCTCATTGCCTTGAAACACATAATTATGGAAAATATGAAGTAAACCCCCAAAATCTTTTAAATAAAATTTCGATTTTTTTACAACAGGCTTTAGAACTGAATGAAGAAAAATAGAAATAGATTCTATTTTGTAAAAATCTACAGAAATAATAGCTCTGACAGGTGGTGTCCATATTTTTTCCTTGGTGTTTATTAGTTATCATTTTACAGCCAGCTGTTCCCTTGTTCCCTTGTTGTATCTAGAATTACAAATATTGCATCTACGTAGAAAGTTATCTCATATGTATCTGCTAAAATGTGCAATAATCTGCAGTTGCACAGACATAATATGCATTGTATGTGTTTCACAATGTCCCCATCATGTAATATTTATGTGTAATCCCTTAAACACCAAAAATAACAAAGAGCAGGAACAACCATGAATAAAAGTTTAGCATGTCATGAAGTGCTGTTTTTATATAAATAGTAATACACAGACATTCTTAAGAGAGATTAAATTTGTAGTATTATAATAGGACTAATAATTTAAGAAGCATACAATATAAGCTATGCTTTTTATAATTTAGTTCTAACAATTATTTCAACATCTGTAAAATGTACCAGTTGATATTTTTAATATGTTGGTATTTCAAGTATTATCACAAAAGAAAAAGCTTTGCTTAAGTAAGACTAATATCAACACTGTTGTTTTCTCAAAGTTGTAAGGTTTTATTCTCACCTATGAAATGTGTAAATAAGTCAATTGAAATCAATTGGCAAGAGGTCAGATTCATAATTAAAACATCCAGTGAGGTATGAAACAAATGCCTTTCTTTTTCATAAAGTATGCTTTGCCTCAATACATTCAGCTTGACCTTAAAGTACTGTTGGACTGAACACCTTTTTAATTCCATTCTACTTCCTATTCCTCTTCATCACAGCGCACCTACCTTTCTGTGATGCAAACATACACACCATTCCTTTGTTTCTGAGAGGCAGGGGTTGGGATCACTCATGTGCTTGACTGGCCATCCTGATGAAGACTGATGACATTCTGTATATATTTTTTGTATATAATAAAACTGTAACTACTTTTATAAAATTGGAACCATCCATTATAATTACCTACAGATATCTGCTTGCTGTATGCAGCCTCATATTGATCTGAAGCCAACAGCCTCCCCATTTGCTATTTGTGTACACAGACAGTTGGGGAATTCCATATGCTAATCTCTGTATGCATCTCATGGCTAAAACTCTGTAAATCCAAGAAAACAGTCGAGTCCAAACAGGCTGTGCAAACTTTGATTCCATAAAAACAGATCAGCCCTTAGGAAAAGGAGGGCAGTGAAATGATTGGTGGTTGTGTTTTTAAATGTATTTAAATAGACTTCATGAATGCTGTTTCAGTGTCTGAAGTTATTTTGTCAGAAATGTTGACAAAATTCAGGAATGCATGGGACAAATACAGTCCAATGACACAGAGCAGCTTTGTCTTCAATTCTGATGATGTAGGTTTGGATATTAGCTCAGGTACTGGATGATCAGCAGATAAAGAGACAACCTGAGGAAGCAATGGTTGTCCTTCTATTTTAGAATGGTAGATATGGGGTTACTATTGGGGGATTCAATAAAGCCTACATGATCATTTTTGACCATGTGCATGTCACGGCTTGATGTGCAGACAGCTGCAAAGAGTTTTAGATTCAGTAAACTCCACATAGCTGGGCACACTCATGTGGAAACATGGAAACCTCTGTGGAATGCAAATTACAGCATAAGCTGAATTGTATGCTAATGAAGCAAATCAACACAGTGGAGTGATTCAGCAAGCTGTAAACAACTGTGTAGACTCCGTGCTCATGTTGGCCATGTATTTGAAAGATTTCCAAATACAGCCATGGAAAGGAGTCTACACAGAAACAAGAGCAAGTAAAAGTCCATAGATTTGTACATCACAGACCATAACATGTAACCCTGCAAACATTATGACATTATCCAACATGGTAAATGATAGAAAATTAGATTAACAATAGCCAAAAATTCCATTTTAGTAGTGGATGCTGGAAAATTAGATTAACAATAGCAATGATTTCTTTTTAAGTACCATGACATAAATGCAGCTTTATTCCCCCACCCCCAAATGAAGAATGTTCTCAAAACTAATATAGACAGCTAAGCGTGTGAACCCCATGAAACATACTATTCAAAACCTACATTCCTCTGTGTAGATATATACTTCAGTAATACCTTCCCTTGAGTGTACAACATTAGGCTCCTTTTCAGTTTCCCTGCCTATACGGTTACCAACATGTAGATTCAGGGCTGTCAGCATGGTGAAGATGCAAATGAGGTCAAAACTCATTAGAATGGCTGAATGCTAAAAACTTGGAACCTTGTGGAGATGCTCACTTATTGTAGGCACGTTCACGGTGTTTGTGTTGAATGCATGGCAGTGGTGAATGATGAAATCACGGGGTCAGGTTACACTTACAGAGTTGTACATGTAGGTCTCTGAAGTATAAAAGTGCATGGAAGCAGTGCACAACTCACAAGTTCTGTGTCATCCTCTTTATTGTTTGTTAAAATGTATCATCTCTGTCCAGTTTAAGTTCAAATTTATTTTTTAATTGTTGTCCTTGTTTGCACAATGCAATGCATAGTGCAACCACGGAAAACAGAGAAATGAATGGCAAGTTTCTTGGTGCTTCTCAAATAACTATTCCTGTGGCAGTATGTGTATGCGTAGAGCTAGAGTATAGAAGGTCCTGGGTTCTAGTACAGAGTCTGCAACCCTTTCTTCACTTTTTGACCTGCAGGTTTACATGATATCACAGGCAAAGAGAAAAGTAACAAGATCACCTGTGTTTACCTTATTTCAGCATTGGTGCATATCTCACACTAATGAGCACCAATGGAGTTTATATATTCAGTAAAGCAGCTGGTGTTTTTCATAGGTGCTAATTACAGCATAAGCTATAAAGCATCCATGTAGCCTACATTCTGTTTTTTTCCTGCATACTCCAATACTATGGGAGGAGATATAAGGAAATTGTAGGCATGAAATAAAATTGTGTCAACTGCTGGATTTGTAAGGTAAGTCCTGAACCTAGAATGTATTCTTTAATATTATGGCATATCCTTGTAATTCTTAACTTGGTACAGTAATGAAATAAATAGTGGTTGATTTGTACAGAAAGTAACTAAACATGTGACAGCAGTACAGAAAGTAACTAAACATGTGACAGCATGCATTTATTTTGCTTATATGTGTCCATTCCTATTTTTTTTGCTTATTTTTCTTATTTTTAATTACATCTTTTGTATGATGCACTGCATAGCACAAACAGTGGAAGCTGGGAATGGCTGTGTTTATCTGGTTTGCGCAAAGCATGGCAGGCCATATAGGAAGCACACAGCCAAAAATAGAAACCAGATGCATTGAATTAAAGCCCGTGGCCATTGTGAAAACCCAGCTTGGAATACAGATGACACTGGGTTCTAGTACAGAGTGTGCAACCTTTGTTTTACTGCTGTGACATTGCAGTGTACAGCAATAAAGTGCAAAATAGACAACTGTTTCCTCAACATTCTTGTGGCAACAGGTATATATTCCATATAGCATTACTTTTACTGATAGAATAATCTCTGTAGTATTACATTTATGACCAAATGTATGACTGCAGGTATACTGTGTACTATAGTCCTCTAAATGTATTCCTGCTATGTAGACTGGCATGGCTTTAACTTTTGTGAAAAACACATATGCAACTGTCTATACATGCAATTGCTTGCCACTGTTGCATTCTGCTTGGCAGACATTGGCAATGCGGCTCACTTTTGCTCACTGCTTACCAATGTGCATGTGTGTACATTTTAACAATCACGCAAATCCACTGTTCACTGCCATATGGAACTGTGCATATTATGCTTTCTTATTGGTGTTTATTGTCCATTTCCTTTGTATGATATAAAAGTACATGTGGAAACATTGCAAATTGAAGGCACATTCTAAGTATACATTATATATTCACAATACATGCATATGTTGTCCCCCCACAAAGCAGTACAACCCTGAAGTCTCAGTATTTTTCTACACACATATATCAACCAGACTACAAAGTGTAATATGTAAAGTTGTGTGCTCCCTGATGGGCAGAGCCAGTCAATGGTGCTGACAAACTTGCTGTGCTAAACTCAAATCCCCCAACTATGCTCAATACAGGTACTTATGTTTTTTACACAGCTAAGCTTCTACAAACCTTACTGCTATTAGGCTATAGGGCTCATATGAACCTATGAATCTATGTGCCTATGCAGGCCTCCCAACCTGTTGTCCCCCACATGACCTGTTGATGTTATCTACTATAAGTTCTCCTGCAGCCATATAAATGTCAGACTTGTTCCATGGCGCTTGCTTAAAGTACTGAGTTCTATAGTCTGTGCATCTAAATAGGTAGGGGTTCTGTTCTCACTGCAGTCAACTGTGTATGTGTGGTGCTACCCTGAAGTACAAGTGTGTATCATATAGTTACTGCCGCAATCCAATAAATTGACAATATTTTGATACTTGCACTTGTCTACAGATCCATTTCAGCCAGGCCTCCCACCTTCTTCTCTCCAACATGCACTGCTGATGTCATCCACTATAAGTTGACCTTCAACCATGTAAAAGTCAGACTTGAGCAGTGGTACTTCCATAGAGTACTGAGTTCTGTAATCTGTGCACTTATATAGGTCGGGGTTCTGTTCTTACTGCAGTCAACTTGGTATGTGTGCACTACTCAGCAGAGTAGATGTGCTATCCTAGAGTTACTTCTTCAATGGCATGGCTTGCCAGTGTTTTGATGTTTGCACAGGCCTACCTGACCATTTCATGCAGCCCTCACAACCTCTTGTCTTCCACATGCCTTGCCGATGTTATCTATTATACGTTGACCTGCAGCCATGTAAAAGTCAGACTTGTGCCACAGCACGTGCATAAAGCACTGCGTTCTGTAGTCTGTGTACTTAGACAGGTAGAGGTTCTGTTCTCACTGTAGTCGATTGAGTGTGTTTAGCCAGAAGAGCAAGTGTGTGTCCTGCAGTTACCACCCCAATCTCATAAATTGATAGTATTTTGATACTTGCACCTGCCTACAGATCCATTTCAGGCAGACCCTCCACCTTCTTTTCTTCAACATGTACTGCTGATGTCATCCACTATAAGTTGACCTGCAGCCATATAAATGTCAGACTTGTGTCATGGTGTTTGCATAAAATACTGAGTTCTGTAGACTGTGTACTTACATAGGTAGGGGTTATGTTCTTACTGCAATCAACTGTGTGTGTGTGTGTGTGTGTGTGTGTGTGTGTGTGTGTGTCTACCCAGAAGAGCAATTGTGTCCTGCAGTTACTACCCCAATCCCATAAATTGACAGTATTTTAATACTTGCACTTGCCTACAGATCCATTTCAGGCAGACCTCCACACCTTCCTCTCTCCAACATGCACTGCTGATATCATCCACTGTAAGTTGGCCTGCAGCCATGTAAAAGTCGGATTTGTGCTATGGTGCTTGCATATAGTGCTGTATTCCGTAGTCTGTGCACTTAGATAAGGATTCTGTTCTCACTGCAGTCAACTGTGTGTGTGTGTGTGTGTGTGTGTGTGTGTGTGTGTGTGTCTACTCAGCAGAGTATATGTGCTATCCTACAGTCACTTCCCCAATGGCATGGCTTGCCGATATTTTGATATTTGCACAAGCCTACACATCCATTTCAGGCAGGTCCCACATGGACTGCTGATGTCATCCAGTATAAGGCAACCTGCAGCCATATAAAAGTCAGACTTGTGCTGTGGTGCTTCTGTAAAGTACTATGTTCTTTAGCCTGTGCACTTAGGTAGGAGTTCTGTTCTCAATGCAGTCAACTTGGTGTGTGTGTCTTTAATCAACAGATTAGACATGCTGTCCTACAGTTACTTCTCCAATGGCATGACGTACTGGGTTTTAATACTTGCACAAGTCTACATGTCCATTTTGTGCAGCCCTCACAACCTCTCGTCTCCCATATGGCCTTCTGATGTCATCCAATATAAGTTGACCTGCAACCATGTAAAAGTCAGACTTGTGCAGTGGCACATGTGTAAAGTACTATGTTTTGTAGTCTGTCTACTTAGATAGGTAGGGGTTTTATTCTCACTGCAGTCAACTGGGTGTGTGTGCTTGTGTATGTGACCTGTTACTTGACATTACAGAAAGCATTTTACACCAGCATGTGGGATATTGTTATTACCATATGCTCAACAGACAATGCTGATGTAATCAGCTATATCAGATTATTGCACGTGCAGTCATTCCACTAGGGCATGATCAGACACTGGCCTAGAGCCTGGGCCAACATCACCTAAGTTTCATAGGTTCATAGGAGGTTACTAGGCTTTATAAGCCTAGCCATGTTATACCCTTGTTCCTCTATTGACCGAGTTGTATGGTTTATATTTACAGTGCAGGTCTATAATCAGCACTGAATGCCCTTATCCAAGAACATCATAGGTGACACCCCCAGGGTAAATTTGCAGTCTCCCATCCAGCTGTCTAAGTTATTCTTAAATAGGATCATTGAGGAGCTCTCTTTTATGTGAATTCGGAGTTTGTTCCAGAGGAGTGGCAATCTCTGGGAGACATATCTGCCTATCCAGCATGTCCTGTTAATGTCTCAGGATAGGTTACGATCCCTAGAGTGAGTGAATCTTGTCCCATGTGACTTGTGGATTTGCAGCATTTCCATTATGGCAGGGTCAGAGACTGCTCTGTAGGTCAGGTACCAGTCACTTCTCAGCAGCCTATAAGATAAAGAATACAGTGACATGGCCTTCAGTCTGTCCATGGAGGTCATGTGTTGAAAGTTCCTGAATTTTCTTGGTGAGGAACCTCTTATGCCTCTCCAGTTGCTGTAGGTGTCTGGTGAGGTACATACAGAAGGGAGCATTGTACTCTATTAATTGTCTGATGACAGATGAGTACATGGGAGTTATAACATCCTTATCTCTTGATGCAATGTCCTTACTTATGAAATCTGCAACATAGAAGGCCTTCCTTACCAATGTGGACACATGGTGATCAAAGTTAAGGTTGCTATCAACCTGTGTTCCTAAATCTCTCACCACAGGGTTTGAGCTAAGAAGGGTAAAGTTAATATTGTAATTTGCAAGGACTTCCCCTTTGCTGAAAGGGATGATAATGAATTTTGTTGCATTTAAGTCCATGGCTTTGGCACCAATCATTTGTCTGTGTAAGCCCTTTTTGTAGAATGTCACCATTGTTGGGGGACTCAGTGATTGCACCCAGTTTGCATTCATCTGCTAACTTGGTAATGACAAGCCATTTATTTTTGCCTGGACTTCTGAGAAATAGATTCCAAACATTAGGGGGGCCCAGCACAGATCCTTGTGGTACACCAGTGGTAGTTGGTCTGTTGGTAGAAATGGAATCCCCAACTTTGACTCCATAGGTTCTGTCTGTGAGCCAGTTGGCTACACATCTAGTGACATATGGGTTAATTCCCAGCTGGGTCTGTTTCCCAATGATGCCTGAGTGGGGGGATTGTGTCAAAAGCCTTGGCTAAGTCATGATAGGCTTTATGTACTGTTTTGCCTTCATCCAGGGCTTTGCTGACATTCTCAAAGAAGTCCACCAGGTTTAATAAGCATGATCTACCCTTAACAAAGCCAAATTGTGTCAGGTCAAGAGTTTGAGGGTCACCTATGTCTTTGTTGATGAGGTCCATGATGATTCTCTCTATGGCCTTGCAGATAAGGCTGGTTAGCTTTATGGGTCTATAGTTCCCAGGGTTGGTTGATGTACCTCCTTTTACAAGGACATTACTGTTGCTGTTTTCCATTCTGCTGGAACAAAGCCAGTTCTTAGACTGCAGTTGATGAAAGGGACAAGTTGTTCCACTAGGTCCTGTTTAAACCATTTAGTAGGCAGCCTGGGATGTTATCTGGTCTCATAAAGGCTGTGTTTTGGCCATGGAGAGTGCGGGTATGATCTTCTCTTTGGAGATACTAGTTAGAGGACTGGTGATAGGTATGCTTTGAGGGATGTCTGCAGGGGACAGGGGGTGAAGTTTGCATCACATCTGTCTGCTAGCAGGTTGGCAATGTCCTCAGGGTCAGTATGAGTGATACTGTCCATTACAGGTTCATTACAAAGCTGGGCCTTCCCTTTTAGATTTTGGATGTAGCTAAAGAATGCCTTATGTTTATCTTTAGCTAGGGATGCTAGATTAGCTTTGTAATTGGCTTTAGAGGACTTTACAAGATATCTAATTTGCTTGGTCCAGCTGTGGAGGCTGTATTTTCTCTCATGGGTCAGTTCTCTCTCTTGTTCTCAGACATTAGTTTCTTCCAATTGTTGCATAACCTATTTTTGCTTGATACCCACCAGAGTGGCTTGTTTTTTTTGTGAGGACCTTGTTTTGATCTGTTTGGGTACAGCTGAGTGAATACTTTTGTATAGTTGTTTATACAGAGCATTTGTGAACACCTCTGTATAGCAGTCACTCCTGACAGTGGTAGCAGGAAGTTTGCAAATATGTATGGCCTTGCTCAGGATGCTATAGTTTGCTTTAGATACATTTTTCATCCTTTTTGCTCTTGAGGGGAGGTCAAGTATGATTGTTAATTTGAATGAGACTGAATTATAATCAAACCTTACCAGGGAGGGCCGCACACAGGGGGTAGTGCAGAGACACCATATGTTGATGAATACTAAGTCTAGGACATTCGAGACCCTTGTGGGGGTGCAGACTATCTGTTCCAGGGCATTTGTATTAATAAAGTCCAGTAAACTTAGGGCAAGAGTGTTTGTGCTCATATATGACTCCCAGTCAATGGAAGGATAGTTTAAATCACCCATGACCAAGGTTTTTGGCTGTATAGTGAGTGACTCAAGTAGGTCCAAGTAGGCAGAGTGGTTCTCGATGTTCATGGTTGGGGACCTATAGCTAACAGTGATATAGAATGGGTTTTTACTTACAGTTAGTTGGACTTGGAGTAGCTCTAGGATGTCATACTGTTTGATTAGTCTTGAGGTGGATTTGTCTTCAATGAAAATGTATACACCTCCACCTTTGGTTCTTTCACACTTGTTTTGAGGTCTGAATGTGTGGAAGGCATTCTAGCCTTGCATGGCTAAGGTGGCTCTCTGTGGCCTTGAACCATGTCTCTGTGACTGCACAGACATCAACATCTTCCAAGGTAAGGAGTGCTTCTGGCCAGTGCAATTTCTGATTTAGAGTCCTTGCATTAAGCAACATAACCTTGAGTTTGTCTCTAGTTGTTTTTTTTTATGTTGGGAATTTTGTTGTTATGATATTGCCTAAAAAAGGCACTATGGGGGAGGCAAGTACATTTCCCAGTAATCAAAAGCCAAGGGGTGACAGGTGAAGACCATCTCTGGCAGACCAGTATGATATGTCAACCATATCTTCCCAGACTGAGAGGTACTGGATCCCCCTGGCTTAACACCATAAGCTAAGCCAATTGTTGAAGTCAATCATTTTTTGTTTATATTGAGAGACTTGAGTAATTGTTTTGTGTCCTGAGACAATGTAGCAATTGCCACATGTATACTGACAACCATTTACTTCTAAAATAAACAAATACAGCATACAGATAGTGTAAAAGCCTTTGCTTCACATTATTCATTAATATATTCCAGCATATGCCTTATGTAGGTAACAAAATGGGAGCATACCTCATGGAGTTCAATACTTCTCTGTAAAGATATCTTTGGAAAGATTTTGCTTTTAAGTCCTGCAAACTTGTAGCAAGTGTCCTCACCATCAGTTTGGCCCGCTACACATTTGCCTTTTTTTAATGGAATAGATTATTAATGGATTGCATCTGTATTAGCCTGTGTTTCAGAGATGCTAAGTACAGTATAAGCAGCTGAATTGCATGCTAATCAACCAGTCTGGTGGAGATATTCAACAAGTTATAAAGCAAACATAAGATCTATGCTGGTTTTTCCTGTGGATTTTAAAAGTAGTAGTACAGACACAGAAAGTCTACAGAGACAGAATGTTAGAAGCTGCTGCAGCTTAACTCCATTTGTAAGTGCTACAGGCTGTAGGCAATGCTGCTGCTACTATCAATAGGCCTAGGATGAGACAGAGAAGAGTTTTCAGGCCACATTCCACTTATCACAACATACACGACATGGACATTGTAGAGTACTACAGGGTGGACAGGGTCACATTACATGATCTCTGGGACATCTGCTGGTCTCAACTCAGAGCCAGAGCCTTTATCTCACCATGTATTGGCTGTATACTGCTTGCATCACAGACACCCCTAAACTAGCACTGTGGCAACTGTTGCATTTGCAAGGTAAGTCCTGAACATATACTGTATTGTATAATAATGTTATGGCATGTCCTTGCATTTTATCATTTGGTACAGTAAGCAAGTAAAAGGTGGGAGATTTTTGCACAAATTAATGTAACGTGACAGCAGAGAGTTATTTGACTTGTATGTGTCCATTAGCAAGTAATAGGCCTCAGGTCTCAAAGATTCAGACATTGATACCTCCCCAAAGTACTGATGATCACTGCATGTCCTGAGTTTATTTTATTATTTATTTATTTTACATTTGTTTACCGGGATGGTCCAACTGGAACAGTGCACATTTTCAGCAGAGGCCCGGGGAAAAAAGCTCCAGTCTAAGCTTACATACAAATCATCACACTAAGTAACAGAAATTATAAACAAAATTGACAAAAAATGTGTTAACACATTTACAGGATAAAAATGTAAAAACAAAAATATATTCATAGTATCAAATAGAACAAGACTTTAAACACTTGAATATAGACACATGTATGGTTGAATTTATATATGTGGGGGAACATAACATTAGTTAGAAAATTAAGCAGGGAGAATCACTTAGGCAAAGTAGTGCACAGTTAGTAATGCTTCCATGGTAAGAGTTGCAGCTAGGAATGTAACTATTTATAGAGAAGTCGTGTTGTAAAAAGGGATATGTTAACAGAGTTAGTATGTACAGCCAAATTGTATAAGTAAAGCTAAGTTAATAATTAACCTGGAGTATTACATGTGCAAAGCCAGGATTCAAATAAGTGTCTTTTGAGAGATATTTTGAAATGATTAAGATTGCTTATGCATCTAATACTATGTGGAAGTGTATTCCAAGTTTTAGCAACAAAGTTAGAGCAAAGAGAACTGCATGCTGTATTGGATAGTTTGGTTACTTGGAGTAAGTCTGTGTTAGATGATTGAAGAGTACGAAGAATGTTAGAGTAGGGTTTTAGAAGATTTTGTTAGGGAAGGTACGTTATCAGAATTGTACATTATTTTGTGAGCCATTATTAACTGGTTATAAAGAAAGCAAAAAATCCGTAATCCAGCAGCACAATTAAGTAAAACCAAAAACACCAACTGGAACCAAAGAAGAAACAAATGTACTAGCGTACAAAAATTGTATTAAATGCTTTCATCACACAACTTCCTCAGAATACACACTAACAGACCTGAAACAAGTTTAAATACATCCATTACCCAATAAAATGCAACATTAATTACCTCTTAAAAACACATTATCTACGATAATATTAAAATCAACTTGTGTAATGTTATATAAACAAGGTAACTCATCTGTTTAAATGTATTCTACTTTAAAAAAAAAACATTTAATGTTAATAACATCATTAAGTCCAGATTTTTTATCAAAATCCAATCTAATTTGCCTCTTTGTTCAGGATAGGTCTTATAATCCCCACCCCTTAGATCTTTAAATCCTTGTTCTAAAATAGAAAAAAATAAATTTCTTATAAGTATGACATATTTGTGCGTGTCTAAAAAGAGCATTTTTATTATCTTTCTTTTTAATACTGTAAAGATGTTTTCTTATTCTAACATATAGTTCTCTAGTGGTCATCCCTATGTAAAATGTCATGCATCCACTGCATACCCTTATGTAAACAACTCCTTGGGTTGTACAATTAAAATATCCTGGTACTTTAATAGTATAAGATAGATGACTCAAGTTAATAAGGGGGCCTCCAAAATGAACCTGCATATATTGCAAGTTCCACATTTATACATCCCATCAGGCTTGTTTGTTGTAGCAATACCGTTATTGACCTACATCTTTTATTAACAAAGATTTCAAATTACGTCGGTTCTTACAGACAAAATGTAAATTTGACCCTACTACCTTAAAACCTCCCTGGTTTCCTTCTAATATTTTACAGTTCTCTTGCATAATTTTATGAATAGACCCACTATCTACTGTCATATCCAAACTATAATACATTTTATTATGCTCATTATTTTGAGACCAAAAACTGTTGTATAGTACTTTTAAAATAGGAGGGTAATGTGCGTCCCGTTTACTTAATATCAATTGTGCTGTTTCCCTCAAAAAATTTTCTTCATATCCCTCTTTATAAATAACTGAATAATAAACTCAAATTCCTGTTGTACATGAACATATTCACTAGTCATACGACTAGCTCTTATAAATTGTCCCTTTAGTATATCATGTTTTATGTATCTTGGATGTTGACTACTGAAATGTAAGTAACTATTCGTAAATGTATTTTTTCTATGTATTCTACTGACAAATTTATTACCATCTTGTTCCCATTCTAAAATTACATCCAAGAAGTTCACTTCGGTGGTTACCTATTAGAAAATTGAAGTTACGGAACTTCGAATACCATATGGTCGACACTATATGATCGAAGTTCCGTAACTTCGAAATTAAAAAATAAATAAATAAATAAAAACAAAGACAACATACCCTGATGGGTTAAAGCAGGGGGACAAGCCCCTCTGCACCCCCACACCCCCACTACTTAAATATTCCAACTCCGAGATTACACTTTAATGCACTATGGTGCGGAAAGGGAAGATTTTCCTTTCTTACACTGTAGCGTATTCTCAGAGTTTGTATATTTAAGTAGCAGGTGGTGTGAGGGGTACAGGGTGGCTACACCCTTTACCTTATCTGTTTTTATTATGTTCACTTTGAACATTTCGAATTTTCAATTGTTCGATCATTAAAGGTCAACCTTTAGTGATTTGAACAATTGAAAATTCGATGTTCCAATAGGAACCCCACTTTGGTACCCACATCTCCTTTCACAAAATTAAAAAAAAAATGATTTTTGATTTAGGTCACTTAATAATCTGTTAACTTTGGTCAGATCTCCTACCATAATAAAAACATTTTATCTACAAATCTTTTGTAATAAATAATCTGATAATGTGTTTTGATGGGTTCTAATATTAAATGTTCCCACCATCCCATGACTATGTTTGCAAATGATGGGGGAGCAGGAGAGCCCATCACCTTATCTGTTTGAAAAGTTCTTGTTAAATGTAAAATAATTTTCTAACAATTTTTCTATCATCTTACAACAAAAATTACATTCATTATTAGACAAACTTGAAAACGTAACCAGAAAATCTCTTACAAATTCAACACTAAATTCATGGGGGATGCAGGTGAACAAGGAAACCACATCAAAAGAGAACATAATATGCTCACAATTATTAAAACTATATTGTTTGGAGAATTCTGTAATATTATTTTAAAAAATCCCATGCTTCCCTTAAATAGGAACTTATCTTTCTAACTAAAGGATTCAATATCAAATCAACAACCAAAGAAATTCCTTCCATAGCATAATTTGAGGTGGAAACTATTGGCCTAAATGATAGGACTGATAAATACTTATGAACGTTTGGTATTCTAAACAAAGTCCCCACCTTTGGATTTTCTATGTTAAAAAAATCATATATTATCTGATCTAAATTACCATTCATAACATTTTCAAATAAAAAAATCACTTTACTGTAACATTTTAATACTTCTGGCACTTCAACAATTATATATTCATCCTGATTACTCAACAATGATTCCATCTTTGCAACATAGCATTTTTGGTTCATAACAAGCAATGTACCTCCCTTGTCACTTTTCAATACACAAATATTCTTATTATTTATAAGTTCATTGATGCTTTTGTTTCATCCTTGTTTAAATTGTTAAAATAATTTATTTTTATTTTTTTACTATATAGTAATGTACGTATTTGATTTTCATACATAATTTTAAATACTTTAATTGTGTGTACTAATTCCAGATTATAGCAAGAGGGCTTAACAAAACACGTCTTAGGCAATCTAACATCTTTTAACGCATACTTTAAATTCAACAGCCTAGTATAAAAGAGTATGTGTTAATTCAGCTCACTTTGAGGGTACAAAATTCAAACCCAGTTCTAACACCCTTTTATGTTCAGGTTTTAAAACAAAGTCTGATAAATTAATAATAATGTCTTTATCAGTCCAATACCTTTTTAATTGTTGGGTGATGAATCCAACATATTCCTCTCTTTCTTCCTTGTTGCTCTGGTTCTCTGCATTTTGCTTTCTTTTTCGGTTGCTAAAAATATCTTTGGTCTTGTTCCAGTTTCGGTACAAGTATTAGCAGTTGTTATCTTAAATATATTCCCTGACTCATTTGATGTTGAAGCCATTGGTTGTAGAATATCACTAACTAAAGTTCCATTTACATAACTACCTGATTCCCTTGCAGTAGCAATGCCTGTGACATCACTGGTTATGTCCACCTGTCTGTTTCCAGCCATCTTAAAATAATATGAACCCCTTTTGTGAAGGTTGGAATTGTTCTGTCTATGATTTTTTTCCATTCTTTTTTGTAACAGCATTGCATATTAAAAATGCAGTATCATTCTCATAGGCATTGATATCTCTATGTAGTTTGATGTTTTTGCGTTTAATTACAAAGTGTTTGTGTTGTTCCACCTCATTTAAAATGGAAAAATATTCCACTCATTTTCAAACTTACTATGAAAATCTTTTTGTAGCAACTGATCGATTTTCAAGATTTCCTCCTTAGTTTTATCCATTATTTTTGAGTTATTATCAACTAGTAATTTCAGGAAATTTATTCCTGCTGAGTTGAAAAACTCTTTCAATGTATCAAAGAAACTGTCTGTAGACTGTACACCACTATGTGGAAGCGTATTCCAATGTTTAGCAACAAAGTTAGAGTAAAAAGAGTTGCCTGCTGTATTGGATAGTTTGGTTACTTGGAGTAAGTCTTTGTTAGATGATCGAGGAGTACGAATGTTAGAGTAGGGTTTTAGAAGTTTTTTTAGGGAAAGTACGCTGTCAGAATTATGCATTATTTTGTGAGCCATTATTAACTGGCTATAGTTCATAATATGAGGTAGTTCCAACCAAGAAAGATTTTTAGGCATTGACAGTGATAGGTTGAATGTGTGGAATCTGTGGCAAATTTGGCAATCTTATTATAACATGATTCTAATTTACTTAGTTCTGACTTTTTGAGGTTGGTAAGTATGGGGGTGCATATAAGAGAGGTGAGAGAAGGTGGGTTCTAGCTATGGCTATTCTTGCAGCATCTGTTAAGAATTTTTTGTTTCTATACATTGTTCCCATTTTTTGTGAACCTTTTTGATTGTGTTAGAAATGTGTATGTCAAATTTTAGTCTGTTGTCGATTATGACATCTAATAGTTTTGTTTGGGAATCTGGAAAAATCCTAGTATTATTACTGGCAGTGATATAAAAGCTAGCTGGGAGGTTAGTAGGTTTAGATCAATGTAAGATCATAAGTTTAGTTTTATTAGGGTTGAGAATGAGTTGTGAGTTTGCTAACCACATTTCAATATCAGAGAAGGCTTTTTGTGTGACGGTAAAAAGTTGAGTTATTGTGTATGCTGCACCTATGAGGGTTGAATCATCTGCATATCGTATGATAGATGCTTGGGAGGAGACAGCATTAAGATCATTTATGAATATGCTGAAGAGGAGGGGTCATAAGACTGAACCCTGAGAAAACTCCAAGTGTAATAGGAAGGAGTGGGGATAGATCTTGCTTCCGTTTCACAGCTTGCTGGTGGCTAGATAGATAACTTTGAAACCAGTTAACAGCACCAAGGTTGATATTACGATTTTTCAGAGTTGACAGTAACTTAGGATGGGAAACTGTATCGAATGCTTTAGAGATGTCCAAAAAGATTGAAGACACTCTTTTGCCATCGTCTCTGAATTTATTTATAGTATTAGTGAAACTTAGAAGAGCTGTCATAGTGCTATGATATGGTCAGAATCCATGCTGTGACAATGAGAGGAGATTATTGTTTAGAAGGTGTTTAAGAAGTTGAAAATGGATACATCTTTCTAGAATTTTAGAAAGCGGTGAAAGTATAGCAATGGGCCAGTAGTTAGTTCTGTTGAATTACCTCCTTTGTGTAATGGTGTAACATATGCAATTTTCCAAATAGCTGGGACATACTGCTCTGTTATAGAGTTGTTTATAAGTATTGAAAGAGGGAAGACGATAACATCTGCTGTTAATTTTAGATATTCTGCTGGCAAGTTATCTGCTGCCAGTGAAGTGGGTTTCAACTTCTTAATAGTTTTGCAATAGTTAGTTCTCGGACTGTCTAAAATGAGAATGTATCTACAATATTGCTTGGATTGTTGGGTGTTGGCATTGTGGGAGACTTGCTATTTTTAATCAGTGCTAAAACAGTTTCAGTGAAGAATATGTTAAATTGTTCATCAATATTGTTTGTGTTATCAGGTAAGTTGGGTGGGGGGGTTGCGGTTTGGCCAGGATGAAGTATACATTCAGTTGCACTTGGTTGTGTGAGAAATTACTTAATTTATTTGCTGCAAAGTTGTTTGTGTGGGAAAGACATATACCATACCTCTCAACTGTACAGATTTTCACAGAATGTCCAGATTTTTGCCTCATATTTTTGGTTCATTTTTCATAAAATTGTGGTTTTCTGGCAAATCATTGAAGTTTTAAGTCAGAAAATAATGACAGACATTTGAGTTTCAGACTTCATACCCTTCAGAAAATTCATGCTAATGCAAATATATTATTGTATCTACTTTCTAAGCTTCTAAGAGCAATATTTAAAAATTGTCCCTATTTTGGGGCCTTCCCCCCCCATTATTTATGGCTTTGTCCAGATTTCTTGCTCTAACAGGTTGAGAGGTATGTAAGGCATGCTTCTTGTTTTCTGAAGGTGCATGGAATGAGAGTTGAGATGCAGATCTATGTAGTCATATCCCGTGTCTAGTAATATTTTCTGCTCTGTATGTCATGGATTGATTTTCATCATTTCAACTCTTTCTCAGTTTTTATTTTATTATGAGGCCATTACTTACATGATGTGCCACTTAGCATAAATGTGTTTGGCTATGCTCATCTGGTTTGCATGTAGAGCAGCAGTGCACAGAATGGTCAAACGGACCATCCAGGTAGCAGACAGGACCCAGACAGCCACACACATAATCTGGGTGAATTCAGTTAAGACTGTTGGCCATCATGTTGCCTGGCAGTGCACACCCCCGAGCACCATGTTTGCATGATAGTAAGTGATGTGCAACACTCTCAAATGTTGCAAAAGCAAAATGTTTGCACTCTCAGTAAGTGTGATACCTGTAATTGGTGGGAAAACATCATTCTATATTGGTCTTGATCTATGGTAGGCATAGCAGGCATTTGTAGAGAGGTTTTGAGATTCGGTGCTCAAAGATGGGGTGTCCAGGAGTCCAAAGTGTTTGTTGAAATCATAGTGAATGAACAATGGCCCAGACTTTTGCAGAGGGACTATCATTGCTCAAATTACAAGTCAGAGGCATGGAATAGTCTTGCCTGGGCTTTGACCAGTGTTACCAGTATCCCCCATACACTGGTGAACAATGTAGGAAACACTACAGAGACCTCCAGATGTGGAAGAAGGATACCCTGACCATTGGATTGAGGAATATTGGACTGGGGGGGGCACCCCACAGATGTGTAAGTATCACTTACAGAGACTACTTTTAAGAGGTAAAAGCTGGATATAGTCAAGATTGGTATTCATAATAGTATTTTGTTCTGTTTTTTCCACAGCTGACACAGACCGAGAACTGAATGCGTAAACCCATTCCACTAAATTGGCACAGATGCGAGAAACATGTGGTATGTAAGCATTCGGACAGTACTGTTATTTTAGTAATAAAACTAAAGACACCTTTACTGGTTTATTATACAGTTGTATTAAATTTAGTATTCATCACTCAACTGTAACAGGAAAATATGTGTGCATTAGTCTGGAGGGCAAAACAGCAGTTCACTTTAGAGAGTAGTCAGAGGTTGTGTGCTCCAAAAACACAGTTCCTACATATACAATACTGCTAAGTTTTCCTCAATATTGCAATGTAGTGTCAGAGCTGTAATTCAGTGGTAGCAATGGCCTACTGTAAACTGTAAGCAGTATAACTGGAACACACATATGTGCAATATATGCATATATCAAGGATTGCTTGCTGCAATCTGTAGTATAGTGTGCATCTGTTAGGAGCTGGGTAGTGTTAACAGTACAAAAGGTATTTGTTAGGAGTTGGTAGTCTTAAAAGCAAAGGTAATACAACTCTATTCTGTTACCTTTATTTTAACACTACAAATTCCTAACAAATTTCTTAATTACTTTTAAGACTACTTAGTTCATAACAGAGGCACACTATATTACAGATTGCAGCCATCAGTCCTTGATTTATACATATATAGCACATATGCATGTTCCAATTATACTAATCACAGTTTACAGAAGGCCATTTGTGCCACAGGTGTAGAGGTCTGAAGTTAGATTGCAATAATGATGAAAACCTAGCAGTATTGTATATTTGAAAAGTGTAGTTTTTCAACCCACAACCACTGACTACTGTCTAATACTGCACTGTTATTTTGTCATGCAAATGACTGCATGCATACTTTCCTTTTACAGTTTAGAGAGGCATCCTCACTGTTATTTGAGACTATGGAACTGCTGCTCTGTGCTACAAACTAAAGCATGCATACTTTCTTTTGTAGTCGAGATAATCATGCCCAGTTTGATACAACTGTATTAAATACCATCTAAGTGGTCCTTAACTTTTAATGCTACTAAATTACTATAAACAGTATTATTATTAAATACTATTTAGAACACTACTGTTCTGCTGCATACATACTACATGCTTCTCACATCCTTAACAAATGAGCAGCATGGGACCTGACATTCAAGGCTCGCTGCATGGCAGCTGTGGAAAAAACAGAACAGAACAGAATACCATCAAAAATACCAGTTTTACTATATTCAGCTTTTAACTCTTACAATTACTCCCTGAAATTGATGCTTACACATTTGTGGGGTGACTCCTGTACTAAATTCACCAGTCGAATGTTGATGGTATCCTGCCTCTTCCTCCGGAGGTCATCAAAGTGATGTCTGCATTGCCCTGGCAATACTATTCCAGGCTTCAGCCTTGTATTCTGAGCCTAAATAATCCTACTGCAGCAACTGGTGCCCATGATCCTTAACTAACAGTCCAATAAAGACTTTGCACTACAGAATACCTCACCTCTGTGCCCAAAAGTGCACTTCCTTACCAACACCAGACATGTCTGCCATAGCTCAAGATCAATGTCGAATGAGCATTTCCTGCCAATTGCATTTTGCATCCTGATGTTTTCCTGCCAGTTGCACATTTCTCACTTACAGAGAGTGGGGACATTTTGGTTTTGCAGCATTTGAAAATGTTGCACATCTCTTATGATCACACAAACATGGTAGTTGAGGGTGGGCACTGGTGGGCAATATGTCTGTGAGGTGTTAAGCAATGCGTTCTCCTACACTTACACCTATTGCCACAAAAAGTTGAGAAAACAGTTCTGTATGTTGCATTTCATTGCTATAATCTGCAATTTCACAACAGTAAAACAAAATTTGCATGCCCTGTACTAGAACCCCAGGCT
Source organism: Protopterus annectens (assembly GCF_019279795.1). Classification (NCBI taxonomy): domain Eukaryota; kingdom Metazoa; phylum Chordata; order Ceratodontiformes; family Protopteridae; genus Protopterus; species Protopterus annectens. The sequence continues at coordinate 386,605,456 of NC_056746.1, forward strand.
ATCTACACTCCACACCTACACTTAACACCTGCTGCCACAGGATTAGTGACACGATATGCCCTATCTTAGTATTCATTGTAAAGTTCTCACTAATCACAGTGAAACTCTGTTTGCACCATGGCCAATAGTATTAACTGAATGTATCCCGTTTATGTTTGTGGCTGTCTGGGTCCTGTCTGCAACTTGGGTGGTCCATTCCCCCAGTTTGGTTCATAGGTTGGTACTAGGCTATCAGCCCTAGGGCCTATACAAGCCTAGCCATAGCAATTCCCTGGCTATTTCTTCCCACACTATTTACTTCCCTGGACCCCTGTCTAGCAGGGCACTGCTGTGCTTCATGCAAACCATGTGAGCACAGCCAAACACATTTGTGCTAAGAGGCACATCACACAAAAACTGGCCTCAAAATTAAAAAAAAAAGAAAAAAAAAGAAAAAGGGAGACGTAGTTGAAATGCAGAAAAACAATCAGTGGCAGTGCCCCAAACAACTTTTAATGAAGACAGCTCAAGTAATGGAAAAGCAGTTGTCATGCTGTGATCCAATCTGCTTTTGTGGCCAGCAACCTTAGATGGAAATGGTATCCACATCATATCTGCCAACTGTCCAGAATTTTGTATCATATTTTTGGGCTGTTCCTTGTAAACTGTGTGGTCTTCTGGAAAATCACTGAAGATTGAATTAAATGCATAATGACATACATTTCAGTTTTGCACTTCATATCCTTCAGAAAATGCACGCTAATACAAATTCCATTATTCTACTTACTTTCTTACGTTTATAGGAACAATATTTTAAATCTGTCGCTGTTTTTGGACATTTGTTCTCCCATTGTTTTAGTCTTTGTCCAGATTTTTTGTAATAACCAATTGGAACATACAATCTGCATTCATATTACAGGTTTTTGGCCAGCAACACTGGTGTGAGTCATGGAACCTTGCTTACATGCACCACGTATCAGTAATATGCAAGGAGCGATGCCACACAATGAGCAGTATCACGTATGCGAAAACACTCTGTGTAGGCTCTGTGCAGAGTTTATTGAATCCGGGAATATATGGTTTCCTATTTCACAGTACATGATGCAAGGCTTTCAGTTGGCAAGCAAAGAGTGGGAGGGAGTGGAAGACACCCAGTGTAAAACATGCATGTGGAGGTAAGAGTTTATTTCCTTTATTATTGTTATTATATGTCAGGCACTTGAGATTACATGGACAACAGCCTGGGGTGGTAGAAAAATGGCATACATGACAGGACAGGTATCATACAGTTAGTACAGATGAATGGGAAGACTGTGCTATTTGTTAACTTGTGCCAGGCATCAGGCCACAGAGGAGATAGAGAAATAGGCATATTAGACAGGTCAAGCACTTTTCATTACCCAGCAACATTTGGGTTTCTGTGTTACTTACTACAGAACTAACAGAGAAGAATTATTATAATACATGTATACATATATATATATATATATATATATATATATATATATATATATATATATATATATATATAGGTCTACTTCAGATTGCCGACATTTCAAAATGCCGACAACCATATGGCCGACACCATATAGCTGACAGTTTGAAATGCCGACAACCTGAAATAGTAGTGCAAACTACTAAAAATAGTGTTGGGCAGGGGGGCAAGCCCCCCTGCACCACACACCCCCGCTACTTAAATATTCTCACTCCGAGATCGCACTACAGTGCAGGAAAGGGGGATCTCCCAGTTCCACACTGTAGTGGGATCTCTGCTATCATTTGTTAGCCTTTCAAATGTTCAGTCATATGGTGTCGGCCATATGGGTGTCGAACATTTGAAATGTCGATCAAATGAAGGGCTCCCATATATATATAAGGCATGACAATTGTGTTGCTGGCCAGCTATAACTCACTAACAGTTAAGCTAAAAATCAATCCTTTTCCTATAATCTATGCAGTTCCAGTAATGGCAGTAAGGGTAACCTATATTCATCC
>NC_056746.1:386612429-386684929 GCF_019279795.1 Protopterus annectens
TGCAACAGAATGGTACCAGTTCAATAGTACAGCATGGAAATGTTTGATACAGTCATGGATAGGAGAAAAATAATCCCAGAGAAGAAACGAGAAATATGAGGTGTATGTAATGAGTGATGGGAGGCAGAGGAAGGTAGAAAAAAATTGAGTCACTTGTCTAAAATTGAAAACAAAAACCAGTAACCAAAACAGTTTGACTTACAAATGTATTGCAGAGTATCCCAGTGACAGAGTCATGTACAAAATGTGAGAGTTAGGCACAAACAGTAACCAAAACAGTTTGACTTACAAATGTATTGCAGAGTATCCCAGTGACAGAGTCATGTACAAAATGTGAGAGTTAGGCACAAACAGTAACCAAAACAGTTTGACTTACAAATGTATTGCAGAGTATCCCAGTGACAGAGTCATGTACAAAATGTGAGAGTTAGGCACAAACAGTAACCAAAACAGTTTGACTTACAAATGTATTGCAGAGTATCCCAGTGACAGAGTCATGTACAAAATGTGAGAGTTAGGCACAAACAGTAACCAAAACAGTTTGACTTACAAATGTATTGCAGACTATCCCAGTGACAGAGTCATGTACAAAATGTGAGAGTTAGGCAGGATCTAGAATGAAGAAAATGGTTGGACTGGACTGGAGCAGAGTGTTATGTGGACGTGTATTATCAAAATCTGAAGACACTGGGTAGGTTTTTACTGTTCTCCCTGCATCCTTATGAGTTTCCTTAAGGTATTCTGATTCTCTACTTCCTGCTAAAACATGATGCTTAGTGACAGCAGGAAACTATCCCTCCATGTAACCCTTTCTGTAGCCCTTGTGACTCATGATATGGCTTGAAAAGGCCTGCATGTATTAGTTCACTTACCCAAATAATTAAATAAACTTTCAGAGACACTTACAAGGGCTGTGGTGTGTGAGCACAGCCATTTCTACAGACAGGCCTAAGATTATTACTGTTAGTAGTACTAAGCATTGTGGGGAACATCAGCAGATTGCTGTGGTTTTATGGAAGTACATTGACTGTAACAAGGTAGGAGAGTTAACCAGGTAAGGAACTCCACCCATTCAGAGCAAGTGCAGGAGATGACTGGAAGCCCATCCAAAAAGAAAGGAAATGAAATGAGATGATATATATAGTGGAAATTAAAACTGTTTCATGCTCTTTTTGGCCTCAGTTCTTTCCCAAACCATTAAGCACAGCTCCATTAACTCATCTGCCCAGTATTTCCTGGCATCTGAGGACAATGGGCATAGGAGATGACAGCTGAGGACTTAACTGAGTCTCAAGATTTTTATCAGGTTTCATGTTTCGGAATAAGCCTTCATCTTGGTAGCATGGTCTGCCTGGTGTTGTCTTTAGCACCTCACAAAGACACTGGGGTATGTACAGGACTTAACTTACAAAGGCAATTTTTTAATGTATTTTATTTGTTTATTTAAAGTTTGTCAACCAACATAGAACACTGGTCCACCTAGACCATATCAGGCTCAGCATGACAGAAATACAACCAAAGAAACAATAAACTTGAATCAATATCAGTGCAACAGTGGTAATGCATGAGTAAACATACAGAGATGTATAAATCAGGATAACATGTAACATAAATGAACATGATTATAAGTAGATATGATACAAGAATTTAGTCAGTAAAATCAGTAAGAAGAGTCTTGCACACTGTCATAACATCACGTAGTATAATGTTATTTATGAAGAAAACAATACAGAAAAACAAAGTATTTATAGTATGTATTATTGCTGGGCATGGGATGTGAAGAGTAAAGCTTGATTCAAATGAGGCGAGCAAGAGAAAGGTGAAAGATAGAGGGGGAGACAGAAAAGAGAGAGAGAGAAAATGCAGTGTGAGTGTGTGTGTGTGTGTGTGTGTGTGTGTGTGTGTGTGTGTGTGTGTGTGTGTGCGTGTGCGTGTGCGTGTGCGTGTGTGTGTGTGTGTGTGTGTGTGTGTGTGTGTGTGTGTGCAGCAACCTCCTAGCCAAGGTCAGGAAATCTGCAGAGAAACAAACAATACTCACACTTTGCATTAATCTTTCTGAGTTGAAAACATGTTTACTGGTAGGCCAGGGTGCAGCCACATGATGAAGCACCAAGCTGATACAAGGACTCAGCAGCCCATCAAACAGGCCACTTATAATATGTATAAGCAAGTTAAGCAGAGCTTGAGAAAGGAAATACGGGAGATGTTGGATCTGGTGGTAACTTAGGAGTCAGCTTACTTCTGTTTTAACATGCCTTATGACAAAATGCAAGCTACTATATAAACATATTGCTTTATTTTCAGTACACAGCAATAGCATATATACCTGATATGTAATCTGAAATAGTCTTATTTCTAGGAAGCCAGGATGGAAAGATGTTTGGGATGGTTGGTAAGGAGCATCACCTAATGAGCCACCACCAAAATGGTCCAAATTGGGCCCCACAATTTGTAAGGCTGACCCTGGCTACAGTGTTCTCCTGTGTGGAATTCTGGAAAAATCGCATGATGTGTATGTGCAGTGTTACAGTGTTTCCCAGTGTGAAACCCTGGAAACAATATATGGGTGCAGCACTGTACTCTGGTGTGGAGGCCAGAAAACAAAGCACATTGTGTGTGTGTGTGTGTGTGTGTGTGTGTGTGTGTGTGTGTGTGTGTGTGTCTAGTCACTGCTGCAGTACTTCCCCTTCTGAAGTCCAGGAAAGACAACACAATATCTGCATTCTGTTGCAGTGTTCCTCTTGAAAAATCCTTGAAACATTCTACAGTGTATATGTTTAACTCATGAAATTCTGGAAAATCTACAAAATACATCTATACTGCAATAATACACCAAGTACTGTATGTGAAATTCTGCAACAAATTGTACCCCATGCCTATACTGCTGTAGGACTCCAAGTGTGAAATTTTGAAGCCAGCAGAAAATCATGTCAGTGTTGTGGAGTAAGCAAAATGAGTAAACCTTGCTTCATTGAATGCACCACAGGACCTTATTGATTTGGCTGTACCACAGAAGCTTGTTGCAGTGAGTACACTGCAGGACCTTGTCACACAGAGTGGACCATAGAATCTTGTTTCAATGAGTACACTATTTGTCACACTAAGATGACCCTAGGATCTTGATGCACTGAGTGCACCTTAGAATCTTGTTGCAGTGAGTACACTGTAGCATTTTGTCACACTGAGTGGACCTAGGATCTTGTTATACAGAGAGGACCATATAACCTTGTTGCAATCTTTACACCACAGAAACTTGTCCCACTGAGTGGAGCCTAGAACATCATTATAACAAGTTGACCAGAGAACCTTGTTGCACTGAATAGGACCTTGTTGCAATTACACTGCAGACTCTTGTTGAAATGCATATGCCAAAGAAATGTATCATTCTTAGTGCACCATAGAGTCTTGTTGCACTGAATGCACCATAGAACCTTGTTGCAATGAATGCAACACAGAAACTTATTGGAATGAATATACAACAGAATCTTTTTGCAATGCATTTGCCAAAGAACTTTGTCATTCTTAGTACACCATAGAACCTTGTTGCACTGAATGCACCTAGAACCTTGTTGCAATGGGTACACTACAGAATCTTGTTGAAATGCTTACATCATAGGTTCATAGGCATGTACTAGGCTAATAGCCCTGGAGCCTTTACAAGCCTAGCCCATAGGATTACCCTGGCATCGTGCCACCCAACCTTAGCTCCTAGTGCATCTGTCGAGTGGAGCCACTGGAGTGATCCCGGGGTGAACTTTCTATTTCCCATCCACTCATCAAGACTTCTCTTGAAGAGGTCCAGTGAGGTGCTCTGCTTGACATGTATGGGAAGTCTGTTCCATAGCAAGGGCAGTCTCTGGGTTATGAACTTGTCCCTCCAGCATGTTCTGTTGATTGTGGTAATGAGGTTGAGGTCTCTGGACCATGTGGTGCGGATGGATTGGGATTTCTTTAAATGTAGCATTTCTAACAGAGCTGGTCACCATAGAACATTGTCACTCTTAGTGCACCATAGAACCTTGTTGCAATGAATGCAACACAGAACCTTGTTGCAATGAATACACTAAAGAATCTTTTTGTAGTGCATAGACCATAGAGCTTTGTCTCTCTCTCTTAGATACCACATAACCTTGTTGTACTGAATGCACCAGCCACATCATGAAGCTGCAGTTTATAAGCATAAGTGATCTATGTAGTGTATGCTGCAAATGAAGAAATGTAGCAAGCAGAGCATTGTATTAACGTTATGTGCCTAATTCAGAGGTATCTGAAATTCATTAAAGAGAGAGTAAAGTTTTATGGCAAATTATGCAGTAGCAAGCTACAGCTTGGAGTATGGATGGCTACAGTTTAGCAGAAGGCAAAACAAGTAAAGGTCTGGAATCCTGCAATATTGTCCTCTTATGGACAAAGGTCATACCCCTCAACTGTGCAGATATTTGCAGAATGTCCAAATTTATACCTTATATTGTTGGTGTGTTCCTCATAAAATCTGCGGTTTTCTGCAAATCACTGAGAACTGAAGTCACTAAATAATGACAGTCATTTGGGTTTCAGACTTTACAGTCTTCAGAAAATGCATATTAAAGCAAGAGATTTTATTGTAGCAATTTTCTAAGTTTATAATAGCAATATTTAAAACTTTTCTCTATTTTTATGCCCTTTTTTTCCACCATTATTTTTGGCATTGTCCAGATTTCTTGTGCTGAGAGGTTGTGAAGTATGAAGGTGGTGTATATACTGGCACTGTTTAAATGCTGGTGACTGAGTACCAGCAAGCTGTTTTTCTCAATGAGAAGTAAGACTACCCTGGACCACATGTATGATATGAACCATAGGAACCTGACTCAAAGAGATCAGACAGGAGGAACCATTCTATTGTAAATGAAAATGTTCACAGCCACTGCGTTCTGACTATCAGAGCATCCCCACATAATATGCAGGGGAACAGTTAAGTAGTATAAGAAAATCTCATGATGACTGCATGGATAACAACTATACCAGCACTGTGTCTTTCCAACTTAAGGAACAAATTATCAGTGACTGGTGAGGTATTTAACACATACAGGGAACCCCACATCCAAAAAGTACCATCACTTGAATTATCAAGTGATGTGCACATCAGATAATGTCACCCTGGAAGTGTACACCATGCTTATACCTGGAAATATTAAATACTTGTGCTAGATGTTTACCCAGAGAAGGGTCCATCACAGACATGTGTTTGGTAAGTATGTCATCTTTCCAGCTATGCACGGCACAGCTGTAGGATAACACATGTATAAGGAACAAAAGCAGGTGACAAAAAAGGGTAAAGATCAATATTGCTGGCAATACGAAGCAAGATGTACTGTATGAGAGAAAGAAAGATGCATATCAGGGTGGATAAAGTTGAAGAACCAACACATATTTGTATTTTGCTTCTAGGTGGCAATGAGTATTTCTTACAGCAATAGCTCATTACACCAGCACAGTACATTTGTAAAGTAGCTGAGAACTACTATGGCTAAGCATATAGCCAGACATGTGCAGCCATGGAGGGGTTTTTGCCTCTTGTAAACTATCTTAGGTATCTAGAGACATAAAGAGAAGATGTGCACTATGATCTGCATAAAGATGGGTTGATGTTTCTTGCCATGCTTCTCTTTATAGTATAGTAATGCATAACAAAATAGCTGAAGCTTAATAACTAGGTAATGTACCACATGGACAGAGAGAGAGAGAGAGAGAGAGAGAGAGAGAGAGAGAGAGAGAGAGAGAGAGAGATGAACAATTATGATACTGCTGAAGGCATGGAACACGATTTTATTCCCATACAAAATGGCTGCCATTTGTGCCACAGCCATAGTAAATATGGCACAGCTAGAGCAGTACCTAAATCTGAACTGACTTTCTTGGAATGATTGTTTTGCTGCACACAGTCCTATCTAACAGCTATAGAGCACTATTTTAGAAACATGTCTGAATTGTAGTAGTAGAGCTAATGGAACCATTTTAATGAGCAGCAAAATTGGGCATTAGAACTAATTTCTGTAATATTTTGCTGTCTCTGCTCTCAGTCTGTTATTGATAGTGCAGTACAATGTAAGCATGCTGTCATTCACAGTTGTATAGTTATTTGTATTTCATGTCTGTATTTACCTGTGGCCTGGATTGTGACTGGGGTCCTTGAAACAGTTCACTTACCTGGTTAACAAACTCAAATAACTATATAACTTGCTCTGCATCTAAATGTACCAAATACATATAAAAAATATCTTACAAACAGAACCATATTATTCCCAGATATTTGGGTATACAGAATATCCATGCACAATTTCATATATAGATAAGTGCCTCAACTCCCGAAGGTGAAATTTAAGTAACTTAATTCTCAATCAACTCTATAAACATATGTAAATTTTGACATTCAAAAAAATATGAATTATTGTCTCTTCTCCCACCTATTTAGGAAGGTAACATTGTCTTTTTATAGCTTTACATATTATTTTGGACTTCACTGGCAACTTCCCTTGAGATAATCTTATAAAAAATTACTAACCACAGAATAATGTACTATTTATGAAAACCAATGAAGTGTGTATGATGTCCATCCAAAGATAAACCTTCCAAAGTACAAGTCTCATAAAATCTAACATAGTTTTTTTTTTTCAATTTCCATTGATATTATTTCATTCCCACACTTCTATACATTTTTAAACCTTGTGTTAATAAACACCATGTCAGCTTACAATAGAATGTTGTTTTATGTTCTTGACCAACAGCCAATGCAGAGAGTAAATACATTAACAACAATCTTTGTCTTAATCGGAATTAGTCAACAGCATCATAATAACTGCAATAAATATTCCTAAAATACCTTTTTTTTTCATATTTCTCCAAAAGGAATATACTCTTCCAAAACAGGTTATTTTACTGAATAAAACTCTTTTCATAAAGTATACCTTTTCGCTAAATGAGAGCTTAAGAGTTCTCCAAAAATTTCTGATTTCTTTTTGTTTAACTAACAACCTACTTTGTTCCTTTACTACTTGTGTGAAAAGGTGCCCAAGTAAAATATTGATATGCCAATAAAATAATCAGAAATGGTTATATTACCTATCAATCCTTTGTGCATATATCACTTATACTTTTGGGCATTTAATTCCAATCCAGTAGGGGGTGAGGATCTGTGCATATATCACTTACACTTTTGGGGATTTAATTCCAATCCAGTAGGGGTTGAGGATGGATGTTTGAATGGATTCAGAAGGACAGTATGAAGTTGCTTAATACCATAGAAGTTTCATTCTTTTCGAACAACCAAAACTGAGTTGGCAGCACAGTCAGTTAAAAGCAGAATACAAATATCAGCCCCAGTCATACAGTTCACCCTGTTAACCTCCCTCCTCATGTAAGCTATCGCTGAACTAGTATGAAGACCATACAACAGAAGAAGTGACATTCCTGGTTCATGCCATTAAGTATCTGTATTGTCTTTCCTAAACATCTATTTATGAAAGGTCTTGGATAAAATTTTCTATAGATATTTCCAGCAAATTTCCAAACCTTAGGGTCAAAATAACATTGTTCAACCACAGCAAACATGTAAAAGTGGATAACATTGTGGACTTTCTTACTGATATCCCAAGAACCCAGATATACAGAAAGATCTGCATTAATTATATCCACAATTTTTCAAAACAAAAACAATAAATCACTAATCCACTTCCCTTTACCAAAACCAATAGTTTCTGGTTCAACTGTGTATTATAAAATCTTATCATATCTGGTCTGTTGAATTCTTACCACTATCTTATATTCAGTATTTGAAAGGGTAAAATGCCGTCAGTTCCACAAATATCAGTTATGCTCTTACTTCCATACAAATCTGATAGGTCCTACTAAATCTTTACCAAAAGTATTTTATAAAATCACTCAGTGAACACTTAAACCCAAAAGGACAACTATGAATTTTCAAAAAATATCATGCAATCTATATGTTAGATAATGCAGACTTGGAGAAGTAGCCAGTCCCTAGGTTGCAATGTATAACTTTGTGACAGCTCCTCTTTACTTCTTGGCCACTAATCAAGGAGCCTCAATCCTCACCACTGACACTGGTGAGAGACCATCATTAAAAACAGGAATAGATTTACACAGAATTTCACATGCAGCTCTCTACATCAAACACAATTTCCCCCAAGAGCACATGCTCCACTGGGACTGGACTCTCTGTCTCTTCAGATCCCAAACAAGACCCACCTGGGAACAGTGTGCCTCAGTTCCAAGTGTCTGACACACACACTTGAACATCTGATTTTTCACTCACATGCACATACACAACACACACACACACACACACACACACACACACACACACACACACACACACACACACACACACACACACACACACACACCTAGTTGGGAAAGGCTGACACAGATTTACCAGCTGTGTCCACTCTCTCCAGATTACAACATAGATTGCTGCTACCAGCCAGATACTCTAAGGGTTTTACAAAGGGTAACCAATTATACTAATATAAATAGTAGAGTGTGACTGATGTAGTAAGGCTTATTGGAGTGACCACAGTGTCACTAAAATAAGCACAAGTACTTTCAAGATGTTAAAAGTATACTCTAAAAGACCAGCCACAATGAAAATTTATAAAAATATTTAATAATGGATAAAAAAATAGAGAACAGGAGTATACTTAATATTTAGTTACAATAAACAACAGAGTTTCAGTCACAGGGAATATAAAAATAACACAGTTACACAGTTGAATAGAATCTCACAGATGCAGAAAAAAGAAAATAATACTAAACTGGAATTATAGATAAACTCACTAAACTAGGTATAAATCCCTATGTACCAAAAGACAGAAAGAAACTACTGACCAAACTGCAGAAGTGTGCAAACAAAATACTCCACAATAAAACCACTGGTATATCGATGCTGTAGAAAATGCTGGTAGTCCACAAAGTAAAGCAAAAAAGTTTATTGTAAGACAATAGAAAGCTGGTAAGCGCTTTCGTCTTCAACAAAAGAACTTCATCAGACAAATTAAAATCAAACACAGAACACATTTTAAAGACTCCCTTTGTGCTTCACATGATAGTAGCCACTCCCCCTAAGTAGCAAAAATTTAAAAGGGCAATACAAACTGTGATGTCAATGACAAAATGTAAAATAAATACATGTTAATAGATATAAAAAATATAGAAAATGTATAAAAAAGATCATCCACTTCACTTTTTTTAAAAGAGCAATGAATAAATATATAAATAAATATATGAATATATAAATAAATAATCATCTGTTTAAAGCTCTCAATTTTAAAAGGGAATTAATGGAGAGGGATTCATTTAAACCTGGCCAGTTGTTCGTATTTAATAACAACTGCCAATATAATTCTCTCTTTTCTAGTAGTGCAGACCATGCACCACCCTTGATATCCATCGTGACACCATCAATAACAAAAAAATTAAAAGTGTGGTCACTGTTCTCTGAGGTATGTTTATACAAAGCATTTGTCTCTTTGCCTGTTCTTATTTCATACAAATGTTCATATATTCTATTTTTAAATTTTCTATCAGTTTTTCCAATATAAAAACAATCACATAGGTTACAGAGGGCACAATAAATAATACGTTCAGAGTTACAGTTATACTTATTTTTGATATGAATCTTAGTGTTGTTGATCATAAATACTGTTCCTTCCTTTATTTGAAAAATGATTCACAGCATGTCCTTTCTCGAAAAAATTTGGGGGAGAATTATGTTGCCCATCCCCACAACAACAACCAATGGAACAGAGGGAGGGGGGGGGGTTGAACAACCACAAGGGTGGAGGGAACTTCCACAACAGGAAATGGTCAAACAGGAAATAAGTTTTATGCTGAACAATACAGTCATTGATAATGTATAAGTAGTTGATAGTGGAGACCATTTTTTACCCACTTGCTGTATTTTAACTAACAGCATGGGTGATTTTAAGGTTTATAATTTTTCAAATCTTGAATTTAATAAAGAACTGCAAACTAGGAGTCATAATTGAAACTCTTAACAATGTGGACATCTTACAAAAGGGCCTCACTGAGACAGATGCCTGGTGTCAAAGCTATGGCCTCAAGCTCAATGCCAAAAAGTGCATTGTCATCCCCTTTGGTAAAAACTCTGCACCCATGAGCTACCACATAGGCGGTAGTCTACTTAACACCAAAAGTGTGATAAAAGACCTTGGTACACAGGTGGACAGTAGTCTCTCCTTTGATAATCACATTGCCACAGAAGTCAGGAAATCCTTCTACATGGCACACCTCATCACAAATGGTTTCTCATCCAGGAAAAAAGAGGTCATTGTTCCCCTCTACTCATCACTTATTAGACATATTGATGAGTACAACGCCACTTTTGGTATGTACCTCACATCTACAACAACTGGAAAGGCTGCACAAATACCTCACAAAGAGGATTACCAGCCTCAAACAGATGACCTACCCAGACCATCTCAAAAATCTCCAGCTTTACTCCATTGCATATCGCCTACTCAGAGGTGATCTCTGCCTAACAGACAAAGCTATGTCATACCCAGAGCTGTTGGACATGCTCCACTTAAAGAAATCCCAATCCTTCCAAGCTACATGGTCTAGGGACCTAAACCTTGTCAACAATATAAACAGAACATGCTGGAGGGATGGATTCCTGTCCCAGAAACTTCCCATACTCTGGAACAAACTACCTATCTATATCAAACAAAGCTCCTCATTAGCACTCTTCAAGAAAAATCTTGATGATTGGATGGGAAATAGGAAATTCACCCTGGGGATCACCTCTGTGGCTCTGCATGACAGGGGCACAGGAAAATTATTTTCTTGGGTGGCAAAAGCCAGGGTACCTTTTTGGTTAGGCTTGTATAGGCCCTAAGGCCAATAGCCTAGTACCTACCTATGAACCTATGAACTAATCTCACTGTATTATTCCTAAATGAACTAAATAGAAACTGTCCCTAGTTAACTTACTTAGTATTGCAAGGCATGATGTATTGCTGAGATGCTCACTTCCACAAGGCATGATGAGATACTATACACTGCCAGAAATAACTAACAACTGACAACTGAACAACTGAACTGTGATAACCCACATAGACCTTTTATATCAGGTTCTAAAGAAAAAACAAAAACAAGCAACAACTGCTGCTACCAGAGTTCCATCCTTCAGCTGGTTATAGAATGACATTACATCTAGTCACCTGACTCTGGCACAGTTCACCTTCAGAACTCTGTTAAGATTCTGTTGCAGAATTTTTAACATAAGCAGCTTTTACAAATACGTTTTTTAATACAAACATCTGTACAAATCAATGTGACAGTCAAATGACATAAGATTATATACAAAGCTTCATCCAGTCACGCTTGCATATACCATACATGCTCTGTCCCACTTCTTCTGGTACAGCTGGCAATACCTCACAACATCACATCGCTGCCCCTTTGAAGACTCAAGCTAATTTTTCAAGTGACACTGGAAAAACATTGCTTAATATTAATGGGCCTGTTTGGGAACACATTAACCTATACCCTGCCTTGAGAATCCATCTGTATTGGCATTGCTGTAATCTGGACTGGCTAATACAGGGGTTCTCCCAAAGCCCTATTAAGCTTTTGGAATGCCTGCTTGCAGGCTGGGGTCCACAGTACCTTATCTGGCCTATTTTCTTTGTTAGGTCTGTGAGGGGAGTGGCTATTGTACTATAATTGGAAACAAACTTTCTATAGTACCCCGCTGTCCCCAAGAATGCCCTCACCTGCTTTTTGGTAACAGGGACAGGCCATGCCTGAATAGCTTCTACTTTGGCAGGTTCTGCCTAATATTACCACTGAATACCCACGCTATGTCATAGGTAAGAGACCTCTACTATACCCACCTGTCACTTACTAGGCTTAATGGTCAGCCCTGCCCTCTCTGCAGTCTTCCCAGGACCTCCCTAACATGCTGAGGCTTCATTATGTTCACATAGTACAATTTATGCTACTGTCTCCTGCCTAGCAGGTTTACCATGACTTTCTTTACCACTTTTAATGGTCTCCCCCAAGCTGCCTGCAGCTTATTGCATCTGACAGGAATGAGCACCATAACCTGCTGTCTCACTGCATACTCTCATGCTACAGCATTCCTGTCATACCAGACCTGTTTCTGCTGTTAGGCGTCTGCCAGGTTCTCCTGGGCCAAACCTATGAGCTCTCTAAGCCTTGTCCTGAGGTTTAGGACATATGCCACGACAGACTCCTTGTGGGATTCACACTCACCCTGCCACTCATCACTAATCAGATCTAAAGGTGCCCTCACTCTATGCCCATACAGCAACTCAAAGGGTGAAAAACCTGTGGATTCCTGGGGCACCTCTCTGTATAAAAACAGTAGATGGAACAAATATTTTGTCTCACTCTTTCCTAAAATGTTCTGGAAATGCCTGTAGCATGGTCTTTATTGTGGAGTTTAACCTCTCCCCAAGACCATTAATCTGGGGATGATAGGGAGTGGTCTTTAGGTGCTTCACCCCACAACCCATCCACAGGCAAGCCAGCAGGTCTGACATAAAATTGGTACCTCTGTCAGTTAATAGTTCTCTAGGGAAACCTACCCTGCTGAAAATATCGAACAAAGCATTCACTACCTTCTCTGCCTCGATGAAGGACAGAGCCCCTGCCTCAAGGTATTTAGTAGCATAATTTACTACCATCAGGTTAAACTCCTTCCCTGTATAACTTTGGGTACTTAGAGGCCCCACAATATCCATAGCTACCCCCTGAAATGGCTCCTCATTCACAGGTAATGGCATCAACGGAGCTTTGACTTTGTCCCCTGGCTTGCCTACCTTTTGGAACAGCTCACAGGTCCTGCAGTACCCTGTTACATCCCTTACAATTCCAGGCCAATAAAAATTCTGCATAATATTACTCTTAGTATGATTTATACCCATATGACCTGCAAAATGAATGTCATGAGCTATGGCTAGAAGTGCCAGACAGTAGGTTCTGGGCACTACAAACTGCTGTATTACCTCACCCTCTAGCCCTCGCTCAGGGGTCCACTCTCTGTACAGTAACCCTTTGTTCCAGAATACAGACTCCCCTTTTCCTTGAGCATCGAGTGCCTCCTTAACTACCTCCCTCAAGCCTCATAAGGTAGTGTTCAAAAGTTGTGCCTGTCTCAACTTTACTTTTGTGACCTTTCCTAGTTCCCCTTCCACAGGAAGCCTAGTATCTTCTGATAATGATGCCTCCCTTTCAGCCTGAGTACTACACTCACCTCTGTCCTTGCAGTCACATTTTCCATGGGAACATAAGTACCTACCAGCAGCTGTGTTTCATTTTCAGGCTCACTGGGTAGCTTCCTCCCTGAAATAACCACATCACCAGCCCCAGCTTCACCCATGGGTTCTGTCTGGGTCCCATGAGGCTACCAGACCTACCTGCCTGTCTCCACACCTGACTGCATGTAACTGCATGCACACACGGTACTACATTATCAAAATTATTCCCTGTTAAGACATCTGCAGAGATATCCTCAAACACGCCTACCTGCTTGTTCCCTTTTCCACCCTTCCGGTCACTTGAACCCAAGCCAAAGGTATTTGGAATGGGGTCCCTCCTAAAGCTTTAACTTGTTTGGACTGCCTAAGCAAGTACTGCTCTTTTTTAACCACTGCAGCCGTCACAGTGGTTATGTCAGAGGCTGTTTCTATCTTAGCAGTGGCCTGTCTTCCATCCACTAAGATGCATGCTGATATTCGCACTTGCTGGCTCCCTCACCTTGCTTCAGTGGATATTTTTATGCCACATGGCCCCTCTAGTTACATTTCAAACATCTAATCACTGATCCTGGCTGTGTACCTGAACTGTTGGCTTCTCCTGTTACTGGTAGACTCTGTTGGAGTGATGCAAGCTGCCTACCATGGGTTCTTGTATATCCATGTGCAGCACTGGGCATCCCCTTCCTATGCATTGATGCCCGGCTTGCCAAGTAATGATCTCCTTTCTCCCCCAGCTGATCTGTAGTTACATTCTCATTCTGCAAACCAGATTCTAATGTCATCAGATAAAGTGCTAAGGGCTTGTGCCCTCAGCAAAAGGTCTGCCAGCCTTTCAAAAGTGGTGACCTGACACCCACTCACCCATCTATGAAAGTAAGTGCTTAACTCAGCAATATACTCACATACACTTTCATCTGTCTTGCATCTATGCTCACAAAAGTTTTTTTCTGTAAGCTTCAGTTGTTAACTTATAACAGTTTAATAAACACTGTGTTACTTTTTCATAATTTAAACAGTCAGTATCAGACAATTTAGAAACAGTAGTTATAGCTTTACCATGGAGTATGGGCGTCAGGACCATACCCAGAGCTCTTGGACAACATCATACTGTTTACATAACATTTCAAATATATGTATAAAACTTTCAAAGTCATCTCCCTCTGCAAATTGCGGAAGAAATTTGCTGACCTTTATTGCTTCTGGAATCCTGTTATTCCCTACCCCGTTACCTCTATGACCCTGATGAAGAGTCAGCATCTCCTTCTCATGATGAAACTGCTTCTCCTTTTCTTCAGCTTCCAAATCCTACAGTCTCTCTTCAATCTCCTTTTCTTCAGCCGCCAAATGTTTGGCCTCCAGTTTAAGTTTCTTTAACTCCAGACATATTTGTAAGGCCTTTGAGGAAAAGGTAAACTATCCTGTTTTCAAAGGCTGCACATCCCCATCACTGGACTAGTTATCTCCCTGGTTGCTGGACTGTGCTGCAGCTGTAATCAAGGCTGAAATCATATCCTTCTTAGTCAGATTAGCATGCACCAGTTCTTTGGCTTTGCATATCTTGGCCAACTGTTTTTTTGCCAGCTTGCTATAATCTTCTGCTGACATCTTTGCCTGCTTTCCCTGACTAAACTGACTAGCAATAAATAAATAAATAACTAAAACCATTGTGAAACTGAAACTCTGATTGTTTAACTTGTGGCTGTTGAGAGTACACACACCTTCAGTGACAACTGCTTATAGGCTATTGAGCTTCAATTAATATCCTACCACTGTAACACCAATATGTGATGGCCCCTCTTTACCCAGGGGGCAGTAATCAAGTAGCCTCAATCCTCACCACTGACACTGGTGAGAGACTGTGACATTTTTAATACAAGGATCTGTACAAATCAATGTGACAGTCAAATAACATAAAATTATATACAAAACTTCAGCCAGCCATGCTGGCATATGCCACACATGCACTGTTCCACTTCTCCTGGTACAGTTGGCAATACCTCACAAAATCACAAACTTATTATAATTTAATGTAATTTTCAGACTTTGGAAGAGCAGCTTCCAGAAACTTCTTTGTGTATTAAGAAGTACCTGACCCCCAAAACATCAATACAGCTTCTTTAAGTAACATTTTATAATCTGTTGTATCTGATATTGGTCTTACACTAATATACCACAATCACCAAAAATATAATTCATATATCATGCAGCTTCTCAGCATGTTTTCCCAGCAAGCGGGAAAATTCCTCCTTCCAACAAGTTTTAGAAATATTTGTTTTCTCAACTAACCTGTAATTCTAAGAATAACTTTTTGGAATATCTCCTATTTGCTCAAAGGCCATAAAATCTTACCTCCATTAAGAATTTATCCTTAACAGACTTCTAACAATCAGAAGAAGACTACAAAGGTCTCATACTAGAAGGATCCTGACATGAGTTTTGCATATTTTCTTTGCCCAGTTCAGGTTTCATAAAACATATGTCAATTTAACCATTCTCTGCTGTGATATCGCCTATAGAGAAACTGCTGTACCACTGCAAAACAAACTCATGATCATAGAAAGCTTTATCAAATCCCAATTACAAAAGAATGTACTTTGCAAAATAATTATTATGCAGAAAATGATCTACAGCAGTCTGAGTACTCCCTTATTACAAGACTACAAGCTGTTCTCAGTTGGCTACATATATGTATATTTTAGTATGTTCATCAAAATTATTAGATCCACACAGAGATCACAGTCAGTCTAGGGATGGTTGCTCCCTTGCTCACCAGGTCCCCGATAAGACTCCCCACTGGTACAGTTATAGGGTCCAGGTCTCAACCTAGCTGGGCACACTAAAACCTCCAGTACCCCCTCTGTCCAGCCAGTGCTTCGTGTCCCTGCCCAAAAAGCTGACAAAACACAGACACACACACTTTGAGAAGAGGTTATGCAACCACACAGACCCTCCTGGGAAAAGGCTGGCACAGGTTCTCCAGCTGTGCTCCTATTACCCAGACCATATGGTTGTAATTCCTGCCACCACCCAGCTAATAATTATCAGCTACTAAAAGGCCCTTAAAAGGGTGTACAATTATTACTGTGCAATGTTATAATCCAATGGTAGTATGACTAGACAGTCAAGGCATAATTTGGAGTGACTTAGACAGTAAAATCTGTAAATATGTAATGTACTTTAGAGGTTAAATTATCTCTACATAAACCAGCCACAGGTAAAGGTTTTAAAATATTTAATAATAAATAATTAAAACACAAGACAAAACTACTACAGTACAATGCTACTCAAGTTCAGAGATCACATAGAAACTTTAAAACAATATTGTAGGAAAGATGTGATTTCAAAGAAAAATACTTAGTATAACTTTCTTCTAAGTTTAACTACTCCTAAGAGAAATCACAGTGCTATAATCCTACTTACATACATAAAGCATAAGCAGTGATGGGTTAGATATCCAAGATCAAAATGCTTCTTAGTCTCTCACTCAACAATAGTTTTTAAACACTAACAAACAGCTCTCTAAGGCCCTTCTAAATTACATCATTTCGACAATTAGTCTGGAGTTCCCAGGTCACAAACTGCATTATTTAGCAAACTAACACCTGCTCAGGAGACTACAACAATGAAAGACATTTCACATATCCACTCTAGCAGAAACCAGAGCAATAAAGCACCTTCCACATGTAAATTCTGGCCCTTAACTTTAACTTTAAAACAATGGGCCTGAAACCTTCATCCAGACTCACTGGAGCCGACTTGTAAAACATCAAAAAGATTCATAATATCTTTTCAATGTCAAAAGACACATTTGAAATGCTTGGCTTGGTTTTCCTTACAGCAGATGGCAATGTTGCAACAACCTTGAAGTTCGCATTTTACAGTGTTTTCTTTCATTTAAAACACAAGCCTATATTTTACATTTATTTATACAATAGATAGAATTATATATCAAATTCTATTTGACTAGTCTGGCAGCCTTCGCCCATCTTCCTCCAATCTTTACAATCTCTATAAGGTTTTAAAACAAGTTATCTCAGTTTCCATATCAGAAGAATCAGAAAGTAAAGAAAAACCTGAAACATTATTAGTAAACTTAGCAAGAAAGTTTAACTCATATAAGCCTCCTTTCAAAGACATATAATTCTATTTTTTCTGGGGGGGGGGCAATAATGTCTCATGGTATATAAAACTCTCTCCTCCATTCCTTATGATAAGCCTTCAGATATAAACCAAACACACTCAAATTATCCATGGACATTTAAATACTATATGTGTGTGTGTATATACACACACACACACACACACATATATATATATATATATATATGTGTGTATATATATATATATATATATATATATATATATATATATATATATATATATATATATATATATATAGAGAGAGAGAGAGAGAGATACACACACACACACACACACACACACACACACACACACACACACACACACACTCACACACACACACACACATATATATATATATATATATATATATATATTAGCTTCTTTAACAATCTCTTTTATCTTAGAAATAATATCAAATGAAGCCCAAACTTCATATTTTAACATACTAAACAAACATTGTAAAACATCATACAGATTAACCATATAAATCATATCACCCACTAAAGCATAAGCAGAACAATAGTATCCCAATTCAAATGTTCTTTAGAAGCATATGTGTGCAATGCTAACAAGAAAATGAATGCAACATGGGAATAATAAATTGCTTAGGGAGCAACCCTGTTTGATATCTTTATTCAGCTTATGCCATTTACCAAACCACCCACTCATAACTGATACTATATATGAATATTTATAAACTGCTTTAATAAAAGTAAGATTATCCAAAATATCTTTCAGAGAACTTAAGTCCTGTAACATACAAGAGTGACTAATACTGTCATTTGCTTTTCCAGTCAATATTAATAATATATCCAAACTCCTGTTTACTAATTAACCTCTGTGAAGTACAACAAAATATTGATCCCCTTTTTTACATTTCACTCCTCCATCATATAATTAACTGCTGTCATTTGATTGTTAAATATAACTATTTATTAAACATATGTAACAAAGTTTGTTTTGCTTTAGTTAACTAAAGAAAAGAAAAAGAAATCCATTCTATGCCATCTAAACCAAGAGAAAAATCATTATTGCATTGTTGCAATGTTTATTCAAATTCTGTTAAATAAATTACAAGAACATCTCTCCTTTGTATATCATGAAAACCTGTTTATAAGATAAACCAGACACAAACTCAAAATTTTACTTTAAATAAACATCTATATCCACTAATTTCCACTCAATCCAGGAACATTCTTCACCAAACTATACAGTAACATAGACATACATTGCCCATCTAAACAAGCCTTCTCACACAATAAAAGAATAACCAGTACATATTTCCGTTTGAAATTATATTTAACCTCAAAAATCTATTTCTAATCTTTGTCTTGGTAATGCAACACAATACTGAACTTCTCATTTAAGCTGTAATTTACATCCATTATCTAAAAGACAATGAATGTTCTGCAAAAATGCTGATTCGGGTACAGCACATTTATCTATGTCTACAAACAATGTGTATTTGAATGCCCTGTCCTCTGGTTACCTTTAAAAGCAGCCTGCTAGTCCAATAAGATGTTTTGATAAGGAAGATAAGATAACAATTGGCATACAGTTATTCATATCTCTAGATCTGCCACCTCTACATAAGGGATGAATAAATTATTTTTTCCAAAGTGTTGGTACATAGCTTTCTGTGATAGATCTACTCACTGCAATAAATATGGGATAAGCTAGGGCATCTGCTACCATTTTTATTTATGGGATAAGCTAAGTCATTTGCTTTCATTTTAGTTACTCAGAAGATAGATTATATGATGCTAATGTGGTGGGTTTTAATGTAAGTTTTCAAGATATGGGTTGGAGTAGGTTGAATGTTGAATGCATTAGGGAAATTATTTTTAGGGGGGGTGGAATTAGGTTAGTAGAGCTGTTGGTGTATTTTATTAGAGAGATTATGGATTGTATAAAGTGTTTGTTAAATTGATTAGCCAGACTTTCTGTTTGGTTCAGAATAAATCTTTTATTAGGGAGGTTACAGATTTTATTTATTTATTTTTATTTTACATTTGTTGACTGGGTTAGTCCAACTGGATATATGTCCATTTTCAGTGGAGGCCCGGGGAGAAAAGCTCCAACAAACAAAATAAACACACTATCATATATAATATGAGACATTTAGAAATATAGTCGAATGTGCAGATAATCATCCTGTACACTGCATTTTGTTACATTTCTGTAAACAGAATCATGATACATTTCAGCTATGGTTAGCCATGCAAATATTTTGCTAACAATATAGTATAAGAGAATACTTTTGTTTTATTTGACTTAAAAAAGTAACAGCTCTTCCAATTAATATTGAAGTCACCAAGCACTATGGTTTCCTGTGGGTAAGTATTAGATAGCCAACTGAGGATATCCTCTAGGGTGCTGGAGTTATTACCTGGGGGAAGATAAACACAGATGATGTAGATGGATTTATGTTTATTTAGTTGTAATTTGGAAGTAAGGATTTCAGCCTTATTTATAGGTGGAGGTTGAGAATCTATAGGTGTCACCTGTAATTCACTTTTGTATAAAATAGCTACTCCCCCACCCTTCTTAGCTTTATGGTCTAGTCTCAGGATATTATAGCCAGGTGGAATAATCTCATTATCTTGTGCTGAGTTCTTGAGCCATGTTTCAGTAAGACATAGGATGTCAAATGAATTTACATCCATGAGTGCATGTAGGTGGGCAGGTTTGTTGTTTATGCTTCCACGGTGGTGGTGCTGCGGTAGCGTTGTCGCCTTACAGTAAGACACTGTCCGGTTCAATTCTCAGCTAGAGCATCTTCTGCGTGGAGACATGTGTGAATGAGTATTCCTTCATTTTAGGTTGTGCATCAGGGCTGGTAACTCGGCATGTAAAAATCAACTACCAATCATTAGCGAACCGGAGTTCCGCTGTGGTGACCCCTAATTAGGAAAAGCCAAAAGACACAAATGTTAAGATGAACTATCAAGAGTGAATTAGAGGGTCTGTCTAGCAATTGTGAATTAACAGGAATTGGGGTGTGGGGCAGTGAAGTAGTGGGAGATGTTGGTCCAGGGCTTGGGTGGATATCACCATCTATTAAGGGGTGAAATTGTACTCTTATCAAAAGTTTTAAGAACCTACTTGTGTACTCCTGGAATTTCCTAGTTCTTGGACTATAGAATTTAATGTGGGTCAGTCTATGATACTTAGATGGTAGGTAGGTAGCTGTGCTGGGTGTAAATGTATTGCTGAGAGGGACTTCAAGTGTTGGTATAGAGGTTTGCCTTATGGAGTTATAAAATACTAGGCAGTAAAGGTATTCATAGAATGTAAGTAAGTAAGGTATAGAAAGGAAATGTAAGAGTAGTATTAAGAGAAGCACCTTTGGGAATGGTGAGCTTGATGAAGGTAGCATAATGAGGTAGTAGTTATAGCTTAGTGAACAGGGAAGGTACCTGTTTAGTTTTGTGTTTAACATAAATGGTAATGGGTTATATCACTTTAAGGAGGTGGGTCATATAAGGGAGTGTGTTAATGAGGGTTTGGTCTAGGGAAGATAAATGTAGAGGTACTGGGGGTGGGTGGGATTTGGGGGCAGGGTAGGGGAGCGGAGTGAGCCCGCAGGGTGAACAGAGCGGGTAGAGCAAGTGAGGGATTAAACCCTAGGAGAACAATCAGTAGAGTGATGACTGCTAAGGTAAGTTTGGAAGAGATGGTTGGGTGGGTTGGTAGCGAAATAAGCAGAGTAAAGTAAAAGGAATAGAGTGGGACAGTATGAGAGATATGTGTAGGGAAAGCTGGAATGCCTGGGAGTTATAAGTTAAGGTAGTAAGATATGTGTTCAAGGAGTCTAGTCAGGGTAGAGGGTGCCACCTACTGGTCAATAGGATATATTGCAATCCTGGCTACTCATAGGGGCTAACAGGGCAAGAAGTAATAGGAGGGAAAAATGGGAGAAAAATATACAGAGATAGTGAGAGGGAAGGGTATGGTAGGTAGGAGAAGAGATGGCATTTGGCTGCTGGCTGTCCTGCCTAGGGAGTGTACACTAACTTACAATTTACTTCCAGATATATGTTTAGGCAAGTCTAATTGAGTACACACAGTATTCTGGTAAACGTACTTTCTTGTTTCCTTGAGGGAAAGAAGCTCAGGGAGAGGTTTTGCACTATTCGTATCCCCCTAGTATTAGGTTAAATAGGATTCTTGATCTTCAGATGGGGCAAGTTCCCAAATTCCTTATACAGTCAACTAGGGTGCAGGTTGTGATTTAACCCTTTTATTCTTGCATGAGGCTTGTTCATTAAAAGTGGTCAGAAAAATATGGTTAAATGCAATGAGAGCATCATCTAGAGGAAGTGTTTTTAGTAAATCCCACTTAATCAATTGTAATGCATTGGAGTTCTCTTTCTGAAATGAGCTAAGATTTCTAATTTGGTTGCACTCATATTGCTTTGGAATATAAATACAGCATCTAACTACCAACATTATAATGTCATTTAAAGCATTAGAGAGAATACCTGAGGAGGTGATGTTATTAGGTGATATGAGGTAAGTATCCAGTGTAGAATAGATGCTCTTTTGGTGCTTTTGCTTTATCTGGTAGGTGTTATTAGTTGAGCAAAACTATATAGGTGTGCAGAGTTTATGGAGTTTGAAGAAGTTATAGATTGTCAATCTATGTTTGAGGCTCTACATATTTTAATTTTGTGAGGAATATTAACAGATATCTAATCTAAGATTTTTTTTCAGTACTGTGTATACTGTTTCCAGGGGGGCATACATGGCAACAATGGGAATGGTCTTGTAAGAGTTTGATTGAATGTAATATATGAGACTCTCAGCATTGTTAAAGTTTGGAGTAGAATGGAGAATGAGAAAAGAGTATTGTATGGTGTTTTTATATGTAATAGTAACACCTTCAGCTTTCTTATGAGTTCTAAAAATATATGTTATTCTGACCACCAAAGTTGTGAGTAAAGTCTTTTATTAAATAAATATATTAGAATCATATGATACAATACCTCCCATTTATTCTGAAGGAACAGTATTCTAGGAGTGTTTTGGAGGTGAAAAGAGTGTCGGATAGAGTGATGTTTATGAAGCTGGAAATTGATGGTGTAATGATGAATGTTGTTAGTGCATATGCTCCACAAGTTGGGTGTGCAATGGATGAGAAAGAAAAAATTTGGAGTAAATTGGATGAAGTGGTGATGACTGTACCCAAGGGTGAGAGAGTGGTGATTGGATCAGGTTTTAATGGGCATGTTGGTGAAGGGAACAAAGGGGATGAGAAAGTGATGGGTAGGTATGGTGTTAAACAAAGGAATGTAGAAGGTCAGATGGTAGTGGATTTTGCAAAAAGGATGGACATGGCTGTGGTGAATACGTATTTTAACAAGAGGGAGGAGCATAGGGTGACATACAAGAGTGGAGGAAGATGCACACAGGTGGATTATATCTTATGTAGGAGGGCCAGTTTGAAGGAGATTGGAGACTGTAAAGTGGTGACCGGGGAAAGTGTAGTTAGACAGCATAGGATGGTGGTTGTAGGATGATGTTGGTGATCAAGAAGAGGAGGAGGAGTGTGAGGGCAGCACCAAGGATCAAATGGTGGAAATTGAAAAAGGGTAATTGTGAGGTGGAGTTCAGGGATGAGTTAAGACAGGCACTGTGTGGCAGTGAAGAGTTACCAAATAGCTGGGTAACTACAGCAGAGCTAGTAAGGGAGACGGCTAGAAAGGTGCTTGGTATGACATCTGGACAGAGGAAGGACAACAAGGAGACATGGTGGTGGAATGAGGAAGAACAAGAGAGTATACAGAGAAAGAGGTTGGCAAAGAAGAAGTGGGATTGTCAGAGTGATGAAGAAAGTAGACAGGAGTATAAGGAGATGAGGTGCATGGCAAAGAGAGAGGTGGCAAAGGCTAAGGATAAGGCATATGAAGAGTTGTATGAAAGGTTGGACACTATGGAGGGAGAAAAGGACCTGTACCGATTGGCTAGACAGAGGGACCGAGCTAGGAAAGATGTGCAGCAGGTAAAGGTGATAAAGGATAATGAGGGAAACATACTCACAAGTGAGGAGAAGGTGTTCAGGAGATGGAAAGAGTACTTTGAGGAGTTGATGAATGAAGAGAATGAGGGGGAGAGAAGGTTGGATGATGTAGGGATAGTGAATCATGAGGTACAATGGATTAGCAAGGAGGAAGTAAGGATAGCTATGAAGAGGATGAAGAATGGAAAGGCTGTTGGCCGAGATGACATACCTGTGGAAGCATGGAGGTGTTTAGGTGAAATGGCAGTGGAGTTTTTAACCAGATTGTTTAAAGAAATCTTGGAAAGTGAGAGGATGCCTGAGGAATGGAGAAAAAGTGTTTTGGTACCGATTTTTAAGAATAAGGGTGATGTGCAGAGCTGTAGTAACTACAGAGGGATTAAATTGATCAGTCACATCATGAAGTTATGGGAAAGAGTAGTGGAAGCTAGGTAAAGAAGAGACGTAATGATTAGTGATCAGCAGTATGGTTTCATGCGGGGAAAGAGCACTACAGATGCGATGTTTGCTCTGAGAGTGTTGTTGAAATACAGAGAATGTCAGAAGGAGTTGCATTGTGTTTTTGTAGACTTAGAGAAAGCATATGACAGGGTGCCTAGAGAAGAGTTGTGGTATTGTATGAGGAAGTCAGGATTGTCAGAGAAGTATGTAAGAGTGGTACAGGATATGTACGAGGGTAGTGTGACAGTGGTGAAGTCTGCTGTGGGAGTGATGGATACGTTTAAGGTGGAGGTGGGGTTACATCAAGGATCAGCTCTGAGCCCTTTCTTATTTGCAATGGTGATGGACAGGTTGACAGACGAGATCAGACAGGAGTCCCCATGGACTATGATGTTTGCAGATGACATTGTGATCTGTAGTGAGAGTAGGTAACAAGTGGAGGAGACCCTGGAGAGATGGAGATATGCTATAGAGAGAAGAGGAATGAAGGTCAGCAGGACTAAGACAGAATATATGTGTGTGAATGAGAGGGAGGACAGAGGAATGGTGAGGATGGAAGGAGTAGAGGTGGTGAAGGTGGATGAGTTTAAATACTTGGGGTCAATAGTTCAGAGTAACAGTGAGTGTGGAAGAGAGGTGAAGAAGAGAGTACAGGCAGGATGGAGTGGAGGAGAAGAGTGTCAGGAGTGATATGTGAGACGAATACCTGTAAGAGTGAAAGGGAAGGTCTACAAGAGGGTAGTCAGACCAGCTATGTTATATGGGTTGGAGACAGTGGCATTGACAAAAAGGCAGGAGTTTGAGCTGGATGTGGCAGAGTTAAAGATGTTAAGATTTGAACTGGGTGTGACAAGGGTGGACAGGATTAGGAATAAGTATATTAGAGTATCAGCCCAGGTTGGAAGGTTTGGAGACAAAGCCAGAGTAACAGTGGGTGTGCAATCATCAGTTACATTGAAATGTTCATTCATTAGTTTGTTGTGAAGGGTGTGTTCCTTTTCAGACTTCTAATTAATCTGTTTATGAATGAGTAAAGGGATGTATGAGATTTATTTTATCATGTGAGTCCAATACCCTTGAAATGATTGGTTTCTTTCTTTTGTTAAATTTAGTTATGTTGTAATTGTTTTATATGGCCTGAAGAAGTGGTGTAATACTATGAAAGTGCTTATCAGTTTTTATATGGCTTGTTTTTATCATATTTATATAATAAAAGACTTTACTCACAGCTTTAGTGGTCCGAATAATATATATTTTTGGCTCGCACAGAGTTTTGCATTTATTCCTGAATTCATACAGTGGTTTTCTGCATTTTTTGGATTCTTATGAGTTCTGTCAGATCTAAGGATGCTATGAACTGGGAGGCACAATTTGCCGATCTTTAGTATCTTGCTTGAACTACATTTAAGTAGCAACTAGAATGTCAGCAGAGTGGTAGCTATACAAGCATGAATTTCTGCTATGTTGTTGCGTACACTTTGAAGGCTGGAATGTTGAACATAAAGACTAGATGAGAGAGGGGAGTTCAGCTGAAGATTTGTTGTGCTTGAGATTGGTGTTTTATGAGAAGGTCCATGTTTAAAATGGAATTTTCTACCTAATTATAAGGCTAATGTGGGATGAGGGGTTGTATAGAGACATTTGTGTCTTACTTTGCATTTAAGGTTTTGCTGGAGTTGTTTCTTGGTATAAATGGATTGTGTTTTAAAGTAATCAAAGCATTGGAACTGGTATAAGGTGGAGAATACACAGTAGTGGAAACTGGTGTTGTTTACTGATGAAGAGGTACAATGCGGCAGATATTGTAGGTATATTTGATGTGATATGATCCCTGATCAATCAGTGATAGTGGTAGTATGGCTAGAAATTGAAGAATAGTCATACAAGGGGATTTAATAAGCCCTACATGGTCATTTTTTTACTGTCTGCTCATCATGGCAGCAGTGAAATTTAGATTCAGTAAGTGCTGTGAGGTGTGTTCCCCCACACAAACAAGGCAAACACCATGGCATGGTAATTACAGCATAAGCAGCTGAACTGCATGCTAATCAGCCAATACAGTGCTTTTCAACAACCTATAAAGCATCGGTGCAGACTCTGTACTAGTTTTTCCTGTGAATTCCAAAACCTTTGGAATACAGACATGGAAAGGCGTCTACATAGACAGAATGTTAGGGGCTGCTGCTGCTTTAATCCACTGAATATTCTACAGGCTGAAGCTAATGCTGCTGCTGCTGCCAATAGGCTTAGGCCAAGAAGGAGAAGAGTTTTCAGGCCTTATTTTACTTATCACAACATACATGATGTGAAAAATGTAGAGTGCTACAGGGTAGACAGGGGCACAATACATAAAATTTATGACCTCTGCTGTCCTCAACTCAGAGCCAGAGCCAGCCGAGGAGAACCTATCCCAGTGGAGATTGAGGTATGTGTAGCCCTTAGAATCTCAGCTGCAGGTAGCTTTCAGAGACCAACAGGGGGCATACTGGGGGTGTCACAGGCATCAGCATCCAGGATCCTCCACCAATTCCAGAATGCTATGCTCCAACATGCCAGTTACCACATATATTTTCCCCACAGTTCTGAGGAGATGGCCAGAAATATGCAGGAGTTGTACCACTACCCTGAAGTACTGGCTGCCATAAATTACACACATAGAGAAATGAAGGCATCTCCCGGGGAACAGAGTAGGGTCTACATAAACAGAAAGGGCTACTACTCTATCAACTGCCATGTCATGTGTAATGCCAATGGAATAATGTTGAACATGTGTGCTGACAACCCTGGCAGTTACCACAACTTACATATCTAGCACCCCCCCCAGGTGAACTAGATGTTTGCTAGGGGTGATATCCCACAGGGTTGTTTACTGAGGGATGCAGGCTATGCACTGGAACCGTGGTTGATGACACCCATCAGAAATGCACACACCCACAGAGGAATGCCATAATGAGGCACATGCTCAAACCAGAAATATTACAGCGTGTATGTTTGAGCTGCTGAAGTCATGGTTCCAATGCCTAGATACATCTGGGGGAGCCTTGCAGTACAATCCATGGACATGTACAGAAATATTCACAGTATGTGCCATGCTACACAACATAATCCTGAGGAAACAGCTTCTGCAGGATCAGCAAGGGGAAGGGGCACACATCCCACCATGGTTACCACAGCCACAGGCAGATGAGGAGTCAGGGGGAACCACCAGCTGCTGTGGGTATAGGCAGACATAGGCGTGCTCAGTATGCCCTTCCATTGGCTAAGAGAGAGAATGCATAGCACAATCACTCATCACCTAGGGGCCTAAAACCTTCCTACTACTCATATATATATATATATATATATATATATATATATATATATATATATATATATATATACATACATATATATATATATATATAGTAACATTGATGGCAGGCAACTCGCACAACCTTCTCCTCCTCATCTATTGGCTGTGTACTGCTTGCATCAGAGTCAGCCCTGAACTAAAACTGTAGCAACTGCTGCATTTACAAGGTAAGTCCTGAACCTGGAGTACATTGTTTAATAATATGAATGCGTGGCATATCCTTGTATTTCATTACTTGGTCTGGTAAGGAAGTAAAAGGTGAGAGATTTGTACAGAAAGTACCTTAGCATATGACAGCAGAGACTTTTTTGATTTATATGTGTCCATTACAAAATAGTAGGCCTCAGGCATTAAAGACTCACACAGTCATACCTCTCAAAAGTACTGATTATCACTGTATGCCCTCAGTTTAGCACCATATGTTTGTACTGGAAAATCATTAAAGAGCAAAGTTAGAAAGTAATGCTACACATTGCAGTTACTTACTTTACAACCACCACAGGATCATTCACTATAAAGTTGGGAAATGTTGATGCTTCGAAGCAGGAGTAAGAGCAACATCATCACAGTTAACAGTAACACAGGGAGTAGTGGTACTTTTACCCTTTTATATGTGCATTTAGCTACACTTTCAACAAGAACTTGTCTGACAACTCCAACCTAAGCTAATAACTCTAGCAATCTTCAATCCCCCCCCCCCAAAAAAAAGAAATGTGACACAGAAGAAAATTCTTGATTTCAATTGTTTTACTATATAACAGTATTCAACATTTCAGATACCAAAGTCTACCTGGAAGCTCCTCCTGGGATATGCTTCCTGTTGCTGAAGCTGTTGCTCAAACATTCAGCACATGCTGTACTGCACTCACTTGGAAGCTGTCTAGATCCCTGATATTGGCTAGGAACTCTTCATTGGTTGTTAGTGGTGGTTCCCTTGCAGGCCCTTCTCCAGAAGCCATCTGGCCATGGCCAATTATAGCTATTCTCCTCAGTGCAGATGTGATTATGTCAGTGGCCATGAAGTGCACCTGCTCATATATCCTACTGTGGCCACCCATGGCATTCACATCAGCTACTATCTGATGCCATATTTGCTGTCTATGTGCCATATCTCCCCATCTCCTTTCCAGCAGAAAAGCACCATGTTGCCTAAAGGTATCTAAAATCACCTGGTTCTCAGCATCAGTGAATGGGGGGGTCTCTGAGGATTGAAACACCTGGGTGGCATACTCCTATATGTCCTGAAAGACAACAGAAGGATAATACCCATAAGTATCACATAACTATAAAATAACTGCCTACAAAACAAACAGAAAAGGTAGCTACTCATTATTACCCATTTGAGAAATACAAAACAGTCTAGAGGTGTGAAATATGAGAAACAGGCAGGATGCAATGCAAGGACAGTGATAAGAGCAACATACCCTTGTTTGTGCCATAACATTAACTCACCTTTGTTCTCCCCCCAAAAGAACAGTGTACCCTTGTTTGTGCCATAGCATTAACTCACCCTTGCTCCCCCCAAAAAAACAGGAAAATGACACATTTTGCTAACAAACTATCTTTGAACTGCTAAAAGTGCTATCAAAGGAACTGCGCCTGAAACATTTGTGCATATTTATCACATAACATTCTATTTTCATGTATTGTTAATTATGTGCACCTCTGAAATGGCTTGAAAAACATGCCCATGTCATCAGTACACTTCTAGCCAATGCATACAGATAAAAGTGTTAAAGCCTTTGCTTCAGAATTTTCTTAAATACATTTTAGCATATGCAGTATGTAAATGACAAAATGGAAGCATGGGTTCTGAAGTTCAGTACTCCTCTCTATAGATATATCCTGAAGAAATAGCATTTGTGCAGTCTTCCCACCACAGAGAAGTCTCCTCATCATCAGTTTGCCTAGCTATATGGTTGCCTTTTTATATGGTGTAGATTTAGGGCTGTTAGCACAGTGAAGATGGAAAGGAAATGTGAACTCATTAGAACCGCTGAATCCCAAATATTTGGATCCATGTAGGAGATATAAACATAGTACTGTGGTGGTGGTGCTGTGGTAGCATTGTCGCCTCACAGTTAGACGTTGCACTTTTGATTCTCAGTTAGAGCGCCTTCTGTGTGTCAACATGTGTGAATGGGCATTCCTTAGTTGAAGGTTGTGCGTTAGGCCTGGCAAGCCAGCATGTAACAATCTACTGCCAATCATTAGCGGACCGGAGTTCCGCTGTGGCGACCCCTAACCGTGAAAAGCCGAAAGAAAAGAGAGAGTAGGAGATATAAACATAGTGCAAGCACTCCCTCTGTGTTTGTTTTTAATGGATTGCATCTGTGAATGATTACTGGTTGGGAGAAGGAAAACACAACAGCATTGCAGGCTGCCTTACTTCCACTGGATGTGTCAGGTTAGATCTACAAAGTGTTAGATATAAGATTGGAAATGTAAGTACGCAGCACACAGTTCAGATGTTTTATTCCTTAACATCCAACCTGCCCTTCATTTGTTTCCAACTGCATATATTATTTTCAATTAACATCCTCACACATTTTAAGACCAATGATATATAATGGCTTACACAGTGCATACCTCAGATTCTTGGTCAGACAACTGAAGAATGACCAACAATCACAGAAATGTAAGACAGAGTTGTATATTTGCAAGCAATAATCATAGCAGGTTATGTGATCATTAGGTGCAGTACATTCAAGAATAATAAATGTACAAAACCAGTTGTATGGTTTGATATCACTGTAGATACTGTTGCAGTTGGTTGTGTACAGACTGAGTTCAATTATTTGCTGCAAAGATGTTTGTGTGGTAAAAAGGGGTAGGGCACCCATCTTATGTTCTGAAAGTGCATTGGAGTCAGAGTTCAAGATGTATGTAGACATATCTCATGTCAGCCATCATTTTCTTGTGTGTGTCATATATTGATTTTCCTCATTTTATCTACTTGTCCCCTTTTTCTTTGAGTTTCCTTTTCCTTTTCTGTCTTTGTTTGCCTTATTTTTTTTCTGGGGGGGCAGTATTTGCATGTTGAGGTTAATAGCACAATCATGGGAATGGAGAAATGAATGCTGGGCTTGACTATACTTATCTCATTTGCATGAAGCACAGCAGTGCACAAACTGGGCAACTGAACCCCACAGGATGCAGACAAGACCCAGACAGCCAAAAAGAGAAACTGGATGCATTCAATTAATACAATTGGGCATTGCGCAAACCCACTAAGCCGTGCTGCTCAGCAGTTAACAGTGTGACCTTAAGAATGATTAGTAAAATAGATAATGTCATGTAACTAGTCCTGTGACAGCAGGTGCAACTATAGGACTGGAGAGCTGATTGTCCTGGACTCTAGTACAGGGTGTGCAACCTTTGTTTTACTATTGTGAGATTGCAGTTTATAGCAGTGAACTGCAACATAGACAAGTGGTTTTTCAACCTTCTTGTGGCAATAGGTGTAAGTGTAGGACTGCCATACATATAGCTCTGCATTTAAATATAGCATATTCTTTACATTTTTACTGTTGTTCCACTTCCCATTATAGTCACTCTCACTTATAGCACTTGATTTAGTGGAGCTGATATGAATTATATTAATGAGGGCTGAGGCACTAGTATTGTGTCAGTGATTTATGTATATATCTATGTGTTATCACATATGCAACTGTGGGTATACTATCTATTATATTCCTGTAAGTATATTTCTGCTATCTGGACTGGCATGGCTTTCACATTTACCTAGCACACATACACAACTGCCTGTATATCCAATAACTTTGAAATTGCAACTGCAAGTAGGTAATGCCACTGTTGTGCTCCACTTACCATCATACAAACATGGTGCTCCGGAGTGCTCACTGCCAAAGCACCATGTTTCCATGATGATAAGTGGAGCACAACAATTTCAAACATGGTGTGCACTCCCAGTAAATGCAATAACTGGAACTGGTGGGAAAGCATCAGCCTCCATTGCTCTAGAGCCTTGGCAGACATAGCAGGGATTTGTGTGGAAAGTATCAGGTTTAGGGCACAGAGATGGGATGTCCTAGTTGAGAACCACAGTTTCAGGCTTCTGCAGGGGGACTATTCTGGGTTCCAGTATAAGTCAGAAGCTTGGAATAGTTTTGCCCAGGCTGTAACGAGTGGCACTGGTATCCCGTGCACTCGTGACCAATGTAAGCATCATTGCAATGATTTAGGAAGAAGGATATACTCGACTACTGGATTGGGGAATTTAAGACTGACACCTGTGTGAGTATTGACTACAGAGAGTACCTGTAAGACTTGAAAGCTGAATATAGGCAAAACTGGTATTCATAATGGTATTTGGTTCTGCTGTGTTTTTTCCACAACTACCCATTATTGTGAGGTTCATGTCCAAACTCATTGGGCTAGATTGCAAAGGATAAGAGAAGCAAGTGGTATGTATGCAGCAGAAGAGAAGAGTTATTGTAGCATTAAAAGGTAAAGATAGCTTTTTTATATATTTTATAGAGTTGCATCAAATTGAGCATGCATATCTTAACTGTAAAAGCAAGTATGCATGCATTAGTCTGTAGCACAAACTGAGAGCACAATATTAGACTTTAGTCTGAGATTGTGGGTTCAAATACCACACTTCCCAACTATACAGTACTGTTAATTCTTCAATAATACTTAAATTTAAATTAACACCTCTGTACTGGAGGCACAAATGTCCTGCTGTAAACTGTAATCTGTATAACTGGAACATGCATATGTGCAATATATGCATATGTCTAGGATTACTTGCTGCAATCTATAGTATAGTGTACATCTGTTCGGTGGTGGTAGTCTTAAATATAAAAGTTAAGAAAATAGAGTCAAATAATTGTATTAAGGCATTGTATGTCACATATGACGGTATTATCTAATCTCTTTTTTTCATTCACCCCAAACCTTATTTCTCTTTTTTTATTTGATTTTTATTTTACTTCTTATTATTTATATTGAAATATTTTTTGTTTCATGATTTTATGATTCTTTATTTTATTTTTATGTTAATTTTATTGTAAAATTAATTTTGATTTTATTTTATTTGTATTTTATTTTATTTTTTTTACTTTTGAAATTTTATTATGTGTCGTCAAAATGTGTCCATGTCATCCATGTGTAGCACATTACCAAATGCTCTACAGCATAGTGGGGTAGGACTGCCCCACAGTATTCACCTGCCCCCCCATCGGCTCCAGCATCATTGTCCAGTATATCTGGGAGCCAACTTAGCAGCACCGCCCCTGAAGTACCTGCCACCTCAGATAGTCCTGCCCCGGTGGCTGCTCCAATGGTTCCTTCCAGGAGCAGTGGCAGAGGTGGTGATTTTATCACCCACACCGAGTCATCAGGGATAGTGCGTAAGGGGGTCTATATTATATAAGCGAATGCATTGAATTGCGAACACTATATAATTGACCAACAATCCCTGAAAACCCAAAATGTTGCACACACAGATCAGCGATTTTTTTCCCCAGGGGAAAAAAATTGCTGATCCGTAAAAAAAAAAAAAAAAAAAAAAAACACATAGGTGCCCCCCACACCCCCTACTTAAATATACTAACTCTGAGATCGCACCACAGTGGAGGAAATGGCAAAGTCCCAAAAATGGCCTAGTGATTTTTTTCCCTAGGAAAAAAAATCACTGTTCCGTCTTTTTGGTATTTTGCCATTTTGCTTAATGACATTCAACTAAACAGCATTCGCACTTAATTGCATTCACTAAAATAATAGGGACCCACGTAGGGTTATGTGATGCACTGTTGGTGCACTCCTACATTAGCTGGAGAGGCTTCTCTCTCTCATTTTACATAGTACCAGAAGAAGGATAAGACATCAAACACTCCAGAAAGTGGTGGAATGAGATACAAGTGATGACAGTCCAGTGGGTGATGACTCAGTTCTCACTGTCACCCAGCTTGATGACCATGGGTTCTGGATATCCCCACCCTCACCCCAATCATGGTGTCCCCCAAACATTTGTATCCATCACTGGTATCTTGTCTTGTTTGTCTTGTCCATCTGCAATTGCTTCCTCAGTTACCCAATTTACCTGACCCAGGTATTCCTACATCCCTTCCCTAACATTTCTCTCTCTCTCTCGCTCTCAAAAAAAAAAAAAAGGCATAAAATTGCCCCATACATAGCTCTTCATTTTGCACACGTCTTCTTGACACATTTGATTTGGTCAGTTGGCTATACAACATGATTGTATTGTGGTCACCCTTCTTTCTGGAGGTCACAGCCCAAATTCAGTTAATATTTTCCACATATGTTCACTTTACACTGTTAAAGAAATGGATAGGTATGGTTCTTCTATCTCCCTCCTGTACTTTCCTGCCCTGCTTTTCCTTTGCTCTTCCCCCTGCTTGCTCCCAATTTCACCACTGTCCTATCTACCCATTTCATCTGTTTAAGCCATTTGGGCAAAAAGGTGCACACCGAGCACCAATGGGCAGCAACGGGGAATGGTGGCAATGTATTTACACATATTTAAAAGTATTAGATATAGTGGCAATGTATTTAAAAGTATTAGATACACCTGTGTTCAAACCCAGTACCAAACAGCCCCAAAAGGAATGTATCAATGCATTAACGTATGCTGCCACAGAGTCAGTTAAGCAGCAGGTGTATTTCATACACTCAGTACTAAAACTCAGACTTTAGCAATGCACCTTGCTTTTGCACACTGCTTAGCTATGCGTAAACATGTGTATTACACATGCATATGCACTTTGTTAACCATCATGCAAACTCTCTGCTCACTGCATATGGAAATGTGCATATTATGCTGTATTACTGCTGTTTACTGTCCATTCCTTGTGTTATGACATGAAATTACATGTGTAAACATTAAAAACTGAGGACTCTATCTAACAATATGTCACATATTTACAATACATCCATCTGTTGCCACCCCTAAAGCACTGCAACCCTGATGTCTCAGTACTTTTTCCACACACATATATCAACCACAGTTCAAAATGTTGTGTGTTATGCAATGCATGTCAATTTAATAACATGCAGAACTACAACTGTTGACCCATAGGCCTAAAAACACTTATCTGCAGTGCTAGGGAAGGAATCAGCATGGGCCCCATCCACAAGGACATAGGTGACCTTCAACACACTTGTTCTTGTCAAGGGTAGATTTTGATTATTGGATATTGTGGACTTCTTGGATACTGATCCCACACACCTGGATGAGGAATAACAGGACATATCATCTATGTTGAATTATCCAAGGCCTTTGACACTATTCCCCATTCATGTCTCATAGTGAAGATCTCCCATGTGGGAATTAAGCCATACAGTAGTACAGAGATAGGCAACTGGCACACTGACATTACACACACACTCAAAGTTGGGGACTGCACCACCACCAGTAACCAGTTGCCATTAGAGTACCACAAGGATCTGTGCTGAACCCTCAACTGTTTTGCAAACTACTTCCCTGAATTGCAGGCAATGGTAGACCAAATTTGCAGATGACTGGTAACCAGATCCACTAATATAGAGCTCCCAATGATAGTAACATATTACAGAAGGGGCTGTCACACAAAAATGATTGGTGCCAAACTCACAGACTAAACCTTAAAGGGAAAAATGGTTCATTTTTCCCCTTTTGCAATGAAGTACCCCTGCTAATTGTGATATACATACCACGCCTCTAAGCTCAAAAACAGTGTTGTGAGACTTGGGAACACATGTAGATAGCAATCTTCACTTTTATTACTATGTGTCCATAGTGGTGACACACACATTCTACATTGCTGACATCATACATATAGACATCACATCCGAGACCAGGGTGGTCATACCCCTGCTGTACTCTACCCTTATCAGATCACTAATTGAGTACAATGCTCCCTCCTGTCTGTACCTCACCAGACATCTGTAGCAATTGGAGAAAACACAAGGTTGCACCTGGGAGACTGTAGGGCCGCCAAACGTGACACACATGGAAAAGACTGAAACACCTGTCAGTGTACTCAGTATCATGCAAGCTGCTGAGACGTGATCTATGCTTGCCCTACAGAGCAGTGTCAGAACTGTCCTACTGGAAATGCTACATGTCTGCAAATGAAATGGGATGAGAATAACTTGGCTTAGGGTTCTCAACCTAGCCTGTGACATAAACAGAACATTCTAGGGAGACAAGATATATCCCCTAATGACTTACACTGCTCTGTAATAGGCTCCTGCTGCATATGAATCAGTGTTCCTCAATGACCCTGTTCACGTGCAACCTTGACTACTGGTTGGGTGATTGTAAAGTGACCTATGGTGTGGCAGCTATGTCCTTCATGGACAGGGCAGTTGGTGCCTCTCACAAAATCAGTCTGCTAACAATGACAATCAAACTATGCTCAATAAGGGTACTTGTATTTTTACACAGCTAGGCTTCTAAACACCATAGGGCCATTTGGCTAGTAGCCTTCTATGTACATATGAAGCTATGAGCCTATGCATGTCTCCCAACATTTTGTCTCCCACATGGCCTGCTGATGTCATCTACTATAAGTTCATCTGCAGTCTTGTAAAATTCAGACTTGTGCCATGGCACTTCCATAACATATTGTGTTCTGTAGTCTGTGTACATAGGTAGGGGTTCTGTTCTCACTGCAGTCACCTCTGTGTGTCTGTCTGTGTCTAGCCAGAAGAGCAGAAGTGGGTATCCTACAGTTACTGCTCCAATCTCATGGATTGACAGTATTTTGATGCTTGTGCATGCCTACACATCCATTTTATGCAGGTCTCCCAACATCTTCTCTCCAACATGCACTGCTGATAACATCCACTATAAGCTGGCCTACAGCCTTTCAAAAATCAGACTTGTGCCATGGTGCCTGCTTAAAGTAGTGTGTTTTGTAGTCTGTGTACTTAAAAAGGTAGGGGTTCTGTTCTCACTGCAGTCAAGTGTATGTGTGTGTGTGTGTGCATTTGTGTGTGTGTGTGTGTGTGTGTGTGTGTGTGTGTGTCTGTGTGTGTGTGTGTGTGTGTGTGTGTGTGTGTGTGTGTGTGTGTGTGTGTATGTGTGCGCATGCACACGCATGTGTAGCCAGAAAAGCAGAAGTGTGTATCCCACAGTTACCATTCCAATCCCATTAACTGACAGTATTTTGATACTTTCACATGCCTACAGATCCATTTCATGCAGGCCTCCCAACTTCTTCACTCCAAAATGCACTGCTGTCATCCACTATAAGTTGGCCTCCAGCCATATACATGCTATGACGCTTGGGTAAAGTACTGAGTTCTGTAGCCTGTGTACTTAGATAGGTAGGGGTTCTGTTCTCACTGTAGTCAATTGTGTGGATGTGTTTGTGTAGCCAGAAGAGCAAAAGTGTGTGTCTTGCAGTTATCCTTCCAATCCCATGAATTGACAGTATTTTGATACTTGCACATGTCTACAAATCCATTTCATGCAGGCCTCCCAACTTCTTCTCTCCAACATGCACTGCTGTCATCCACTATAAGTTGACTTGCAGCCATGGAAAAAGACTTGTGCCATGGCACTTCTATAAAGTACTGAGTTCTGTAGTCAGTGTACTTTGATAGGTAGGGGTGCAGTTCTCATTGCAGTCAACTGGGTGTGTTTGTCTCTACACAGAAGTGTGTATCTCACAGTTATGGCTCCAGTACCAAGAATTGTCAGTATTTTGATTCTTGCATATAGCTGCACATCCATTTCATGCAGCCCACCCAACATCTTGTCCCCACATGGCCTGCTGATGTCATCAGCTACAAGTTCACCTGCAATCTTGTAAAGATCAAACTTGTACCATGGTGCTTGTATAAAGTACTTTCTGTATCAGATAGGTAGGGTTTCTTTTCTCACTGCAGTTAGGTGTGTGTGTGTGTGTGTGTGTGTGTGTGTGTGTGTGTGTGTGTGTGTGTGTGTGTGTGTGTGTGTGTGTGTGTGTGTGTGTGTGTGTGTGTGTGTTTGTGTGATGCTTGACATTATGGAGAGTATTTTACATCAGCATGTGGGATATTGTTATATTCTCCTCAATAGGCGCTGCTGATGTCATCAGCTATAAAGTGTTGTGTGAGACACTCCAAGTCAGATTTGAGCTGTGGTGCTTGTGTAAAGTACTGTGTTCTATAATCTTTATACTTAGATAGGTAGGGGTTCTAGCCACACTGCAGTCAACTGTGTGTGTGTGTGTGTGTGTGTGTGTGTGTGTGTGTGTGTGTGTGTGTGTGTGTGTGTGTTGCTTGACATTATAGAGAGCATTTTACACCAGCATGTGAGACACTGCTATATTTTCCTCAATAGACACTGTAGATGTCATCAGCTATATAAGATTTTTGGATATGTAGTACTTCCACCAGGCAGTGTCAGAGACCAGCTCGGAGGCCATTCAGAAGTCACTTCATGCTATACAATAAAGATTACAGAGACATGGCTTTTAATCTATACACATACATCATGGCATGGTTTGTAGGTCCTTTATTATCTTGGTGAGAATGCCCTGTGGTCTCGCCAGCTGCTACATGTGGCTGGTGAGGTACATAAAAAAGAGAGCATTATACCCTATTAGTGTTGTGATGAGGTTTGACTACACTGCTGTCACACAGTCCTAATATCTCAATATGATGGCGTGACTTATGATGTGCACAACACAGGCTTTCAATACCAGAGTGGACAGTTGGTAGTCAAATTTCAGAATGCTATCTACAAGTGTTCCCAATGCTTCCATCACTGGGTTTCTGCATAGAAGGACTGTTGTCAATGTTGTGATTAACATGGAATTCCAGTTTTCAGATGGACAGCATTATAAACACACATTTCTGCATTTATTTATAGATTGTGTGCCTTTGTCACCATTCAATTGTGTGTGTTAACTCCTGTACTATGTTATCACAATTGATGAACTCAATGATTGCACATAATATGCAAAAATCAGCAAACTTGGTACACCAAAGGCCATATACTTTAGCCTGAACTGTCGAGAAATAGGGCTCAAACTGTGAAGGCCCAAGCACAGATCCCTGGGGTTTTCCAATGGTGACAGCTCTGCTGGTACAGGTTGATTCACTAACTTTCACATGTGTTCTGTCAGTGAGCCAATTGGTTACCAATAAACTAATGTAAGGGTTAATCCCCAGCTTGGAGATTTTTCAATTATGCCTATGTGGTGGACTGCGTCAAAACCCTAGGCCAGATCACAATAGGCATGTGCACTGTCTTACCTTCATCCAGGCCTATCACATGGAATCAATGGACTGTGATAACATCACAGCTCACCTATGACATGACTCACCACATACACCTTCCTGATATGGTTGAATTCACAGTTCAATTCACCCTCCACACCATCTATGTTCCCATACATGGGTGTACATCAACACACATCCACCTGAGCTGGGGTAACAGCATCTGATGCATATATGTATAGATACATCCTGGCTGTCCTCTACTGTGAGGTAGACCAACATGTCATCATGGACCTCTTCTACATGTACACTAGTAATATTGCAGCTGTGTGAAACAGACCTATATGAGTTGTTAATGCTACATCAACATAGCTCTCAACCTCTTAGCACAAGCAATCTGGACAAAGCCAAAAATAATGGGGGGACAAAGCCTGTCTTATAAACTTAGAAAATTGCCAAAATAAAAAGGTATTGTGTTAGCATGCATTTTCTGAAGAATTTGAAGTCTGAAACTGAAATGACTGCCATTATTTAGTAAATTCAGTCCTCACTAATTTGCCACAAAAATGCAGAAAATCACAAATTTTATGAGGAAAAGACCAAAAATATGAGGCAAAATTCTGGACATTCTGCAAAAAGCTGTACAGTTCAGAGGTATATACATCAAGTCCGTTACAGCTGATAGATGTCCTCAAAGAGGTCATCAAGGGCATGCATGATGACAACAGTGTCATCTTGTATAACTTGGCCAGGTCAAGGGATTTGACACAAATCCACAGTGAGGTATTCAATCAACACTGTCATATGTGGCCATAAACAGCTATATCACCAAATGAGTAGACCAGTGTATAACATATGTGACACCTCACTATGTTGAAATGTGTGATGTGACCTATATGCCAGGTCCAGTGATCTGGTAGGTACATCAGGGGTGTCTGCTAGGTTCTCTCCTTCCCATTAGTTAAGTGATGAACATCACTGATGACACCCATGCTGTGTCCAAACAGCTGCCTGAAGGACTACAGAATTTGGGCAATCATTGACTCCAGCTGTGATATTAGTATAATACAGACAGTATAAACACATACCAAAAACTGCTGTCACAGCCATGACAACACATACATTGACAAGAAACATGGAGTGATTTGTTTAATCAGGAAACAAACACACCACCCAAGTATAATGTGGACATCATACCCTATAATCAGACCAATAGGTATATGACCCCATGTCATGGGGTAAATGGTAAGTGGTACATCCATCAGCATGTGGTCATGGTGCTGACTACTTCCTTGAATAAGTACATATACATCAGAGGCCATAATACCTTCATAGTTCACAGCCTTCATCACACCAATGACTGTGTATAATGTACCCTTCTTCATGTACCTCCCTACACATCTTCCAGTGATGTGTAGCTGAAGTGTATCACCTTGGTCACAGTACACTGTCACACAGCTTATTAGCCATACCTAGGTATTCTTTCTGTGGAATATACATGACTGTCTTATGTTGCAGAACACCAGTCAAGTTGTTACACCAGATGCATGTATGCTACCTGTTCTACTTATGCACATACTACATGCAGAGGTGTCTAACAACATTAATGGCATGTACATCATTTGTGAGAGTGTAGATTGTGCCATATATATGCCATGCACACAAGGCAACTGTATTGCACATACTATTGCATGCAAGTATAGCAGTGTCCCTTCTAACACCTCCTGCAGATATTAAAGTGCCAGGACAGTGTGAATGTTACCCTCATAGAATGTGGATGTATCATAATAGTTGTTCAAGTGTGTTTGTGCAGGCTCATCTGTTATCACTGTACATCACATATGTTATGTCGGAGGTATGGGATTAGTGGTGGTATTATTCTGATATCGTCCATGATTGTGGTTGGTTCTTGTAATGTTTTCCATAATCCTTTAGCTGTGGCCACCTTGCTGGAGACCTCTGCTGAGAGTACATTCATATTCAGGCATATCAGTTTGTCCAGCTTCACAGTATGCACCCTACCCCAATTGTATGTCAGATCCCTGATATATATCATCTGCATTATTCATGTAAGGATGCTTATCTTACACAGACATCTTTCCCATTGTTATGCCACCTTGCATGACAGTCATAGACAACACATTTTCACTGTATGGTTCGTGCAGTACTATTTAGATATGTGCTTGGTGTTCCTGCTACGACCATCTTCCACTGGCATGGCCTCCTCTGCTGTACATGAGGGAGTTTCACCTGTCCTCTTTCCCTGTGTTAATTTCTACAGTTCATCTGTGTGTCCCTATTCAATACACACACTTCCTCTGAGTGATCATTTTACATTACAGTCCATGTCCTGTTGCAGATCATTAATACAACTTTAGTACAGAATGCCAGGAATGGGATATCACAATACTATTCACTGTATGTACACTGTCCTTTTCTGTGTTTGGACCATATACTTCACATTCATATATTTCAACTGTCCAGATATTCCCAGGATGTCCAGATGTTTTCTTTATCAAATTTGTGGCTTTCTGCCATATCACTGGGTTTATCTCTGGAATGGTGTGACTCAATATCACATACATTTGACTGCATATCTCTCAACTCTCCTGATTTGTGCAGAATGTCCAGTTTTTGTCTCATATTTGTGATCTTTTCTTCATAACATTTTTCTTTTTTGGCAAATCATTGGCATGTCATTGCATTCCTTCCACTGCAGGCTCTGGCTCACCCTTTACCCTCCCCTTCCCTCCTCACTCAATCTCTCAGACCTGTTATAACATGCTTAACCACCTCACATCATCTCAACTCCAAATACATATCCAACTGACTACACCTAACTTCCTCTCACTACCACATATACTACTCACTCAGTCACCTCTCTTACTCCTCTATCTTCCCCTTCTGTCCCACTAGCCCTTCTAGCTTGTTCCACCTTTGTGTGGAGCTTCTGCTTTATATCTGTTTGAGTTTAGTGCAATATTTGTATATAAGATTTAGGTATATGAGTTTAGAACAGTATCCGTTTGAGCTTAGTACTACCTGTATATACATCCTAACTTTATTCCTAGCCTCTTGCTAGATATTGGTATATCTGTTCATTACTATGTTTCATATTGTATGTATAGCTAATGTTTGCTGCAGTATGTATTATTTGTTATTGTATGTATATGCAATTGTTCTTCATGTACTCTGCTGCTCAGTTATTGTTCTGTGGAACTTTTCTCCCCGGGCCTCCATTGAAAAAGGACTTGTGTCAAGCTGGGCATTTCCCGGTAAACAAATGTAAATAAATAATAAATAATTGCAGAGTGAAGTCAGAAATTGATGACTGACATTTGAGTTTCAAACTTCATGCTCTTCAGAAAGTTCATGCTAATGTACAACCTATTATTCTATCAACTTTCTAAGTTTTGAAGTGTAGTATTAAAAATCTGTCTCTATTTTTGGGCCTTTGTCCTCCCATTACATATGCATTGTCCACAGATCTTGCTCAAAAAAGATGACTGGTATGTTTGAGTTTCATTCTACCACATTTCTGTGTGACATCTATGGCAAATATGTCCTTATTTCTGGTTAAATGTCCCCCACATTATGTTGGCCTTTATGGAGACATGTTGCACTAACAGATTCACAGCTAACTGTGAAGTCCTGGTGATCATTGTGGAATTCTGTACAAATCTACAGACTGTAGGTGCTCTGCTTTAAACAGAATTGTATCCCTGTTCACTTGCATGGTCTCCTGGCTGTCA
Source organism: Protopterus annectens (assembly GCF_019279795.1). Taxonomy (NCBI): domain Eukaryota; kingdom Metazoa; phylum Chordata; order Ceratodontiformes; family Protopteridae; genus Protopterus; species Protopterus annectens. The sequence goes on from NC_056746.1 coordinate 386,654,622, forward strand.
ACACTGTTGCCAGGTATGAAACCTAACTTAGGCATGCCGCAGTCATTAATAGGCATTGTGCACTACTGCTCGCGGAGCACTGTTGAGCAAACATGTAAACTCCATGTAGATTCTGTGCAAAGCCTACACACAGTTTATTGAATCCTGGAGATAGTATTATCATGCTTATTGGATTAAGGAAAGCAGTATAAGTACAGAAGACGGAAAATAACCTAAGGATAAAGGTTTGGAGGATTATGAAAAGTAGCTCTGTGGTTGGTAGCTAGGTAGGTAACAGGAGGTTGCGGCAAAGTATTCGAGATAAGCCCAATTAATTCTAAGTTACTATAAAGAGCAGAGGAGGGGTGTAAGTCCATTTTTTTCTGAGAAGATAAAGATTTGAGTATGCTACGATTTTTTTAGAAATAGATAGGGAGTAGTAAATTATGATGGTGCATTATGAAAAGCTAAGGAGGGAGGAGTTTAATCAGTGTTGGGACTTAAGACAGGCATTTAAGGGTAGGAGTTACGCTATTGTTATGGAGAGAGGATCAGATGTGTTTCATTAGGATGGGTTTTGTCTAAAGATAAAACTAGATTAAGTGGAGCGGGTGTAATCAGGGGTTAAGGTAGGGAGCAAAGTGAACCAAAGTGTAGCAAGGGCAAAGTGGGGCCAACCCAGACTGGATATCAAGGTATTCAGACAAGATTCAATCAGTGTATTAGCCCAAGCAAGTAAGCAGTGTGAAACTACGTATACTTGACTAGAATGTTACCAAAAGGGCTTCCCCAGGGAAACAGTAGTTATAACCTTTCAGGAGAAAGTTTTAGAACAAATCACAATAATATAACTACTGTGAGTAAAATACTAGGATTCCTGGTTAAGGGGTGTGGACTACTCCACCTGAGAGAATTCAGCCACTAAGTGCAATAAAACTTAATTCAGGTATAGTTAAAACAGCACAACATGCATTACAGACATAATTTTTGGTCATGAAGTTCATATTGCAGCTTTTTGTCTAGTTTCAGCGAATACTTCAAGTTTCTGTTTTCATCTATTTATTTTTATGTTGAGCAATGTGCATTTGCATAATCAACCCCCCCCCCGGAATATGCCTCAATTTTAGAGGAATAACATCATTACCTGCTTTCTACAGTCTTTATTTTTTCCTTCTGAAAGGCAGAAAAGTTAATATACTGAAGACAACTGACAACATTGGTTTGATTATTAAGCCATTCAGTAATTGCTAATTGTCTACATGCTGCCTTTAAACTATTACTATTAAAACTGTATTTTCATTTCTTAATGCTATTACATCTCTAAAATTCCCTTTTCTTACCCATACATAAATGGAAAAAAAACACCTTCCTCAGCCTTCTCCACTTCTCCCATTAAAATTGCTTTTCTATATTCATTTTAGTCACTGGAATGCAAGTTACGTTTTTCCAAATATTAAATTCTGAAAAACATAACTCAAAAAACATAAAAAAAAAATCAGGGAACAAACTCCTCTGTACCCCACCCCCTAAGTTATATAATATATATACATATATAGACATGTATATATATATATATATATATATATATATATATATATATATATATATATATATATATACATATATATATATATATATATATATATATATATACATGTATACACATATGTGTGTCTGTGTGTGTATATATATATATATATATATATATATATTATATATATATATATATATATATATATATATATATATAGCAACTCACCTATCGCAAGACAGCAGAGAAAAAGGGAAACATCCCTGCCAGTTCAAACAGTTTCTACACTGTGGTAATGCAAGCTATGATATTCAATATTTGACAAAAAGACCAGCAATCACACATGCCTTGGGGAAGTGTAGGAATGCCGTTTTCCTTGCCCTCACAATTCTCTTCTGCAATAGACTGTTCAAAACTCTGAAAAGCTCATTTTAATTAAAACAAAAGGCATGTTATGCATCACTTTTACCACTTCTATTCAAATAATTTATTTCTTTACTAACCCATTAATGGTAGTAAGTTCAGTATGCAAATCTAACTGTACTAAAGAAGGAACATTTTTGGTAAGTTTAAATGATGACTTAATATGGCACTCTGTCCACTAATATCCTGTACTCACCAAAACTACAGTTCATACATTCTCATTCCATGTTAAAGAGCTTTTTCTTTACATCAGGTGCATACTTTATCAGAATATTGTTTTACCCAATGGTCTACACTATTGCAGATATAACAAGTGACAAGTTGATCCCCTGTATTCAGTGATATCTCTCAACCATTAATTGTAATCACATTAAGCTTATGACAGAACTCAAGAGTTTACAGTTTGAAAGTCTGCAGATATTCCCAACACCCTATGATGTTATTGTGATTTATCCATTATTTTCCTAATGAAATAAACTGTTTCACCACATATCTTAAAATACCATGACCGTCACCTTCTGTTATAGTTTCAGTCTTAAAAAATACTTATAGTGGTTTTTGTTCATTGTAGTTTATCAAAGTAGTCAGTATAATAATGCACAATTTTCAAATGGTAAGTTATAATTTGATTATTTCAGGACATGAATTCAAGCTCAAATATGTTGCAACATAAAATCCTAAAGGAATGGTCAGTTTATTCCCAAAATAGTACCTGTTGCAAGCAATAGTTTATGTTCCAACATACCTAATACATATCCCTTTACTTCTTTCCTAGATTGTGGTACTTCATGGAAAATGAAGTATAAGTGGTACATTCCATTATAAAAATTTATATTTTATCACTTCTAAAATTATTACAGTCATCGTCATCATTATCAGCACCCTTTTGCCATTTTCTGCATGGGGTCAGGGTGTCCTGTCAACTGTCACCACCTCTCTTGATTCAATATCGCTTTTCTACATTCTTCAATAGTCGTGCCTGTTGCAAATCTTCAGTTATGCAATCCATTAATCCATCTCTTTGTTGGTTGTCTTCATTCGCTCTTGATTTTTTCCTGTCTCTCACAATTCTTCTTCAGCAAAACCTCTGCTTTCCCGCCCAAGAGTCCAAACCACTGTAATCTATTCTCATATACCTTCTCTGCAATTGGAGCTACTTTGGCTTCTGTTCTGATGTCATCATTTCTTTGCCTGTAACACAGCGTGTATCCTACCACATGTGTCAGACACTTCATCTCCATTACCTCTAACTTCCTTAACCGTTCTACCTTCTGTACCATACAGAAGTACTGATCGCTCCACTATTTTGTACTCCTTACTTTTCAGCTTCATTCTTCTCACTTCCTAGAAACGCTACCAAACTCAAGAACTATTGGCTGTAGCTCTATCAGTGTAATAATGCTGTACAGTCTGTGTTTCAGAAGTATTCACAATAGACATCTGCATTCTGCCAGCAAGCCCAAGAGTTTCAGTCTTACCTCTGTCTATACTGTCAGCCCTTATCCAAGCAGAGAGTGTCTTGTCAATCCACAACATCCATCAATTACTTCAGTGTTGCAGTAAGTAATCTACTGTCTGTAAATATAATCTACTGCACAGATTCTGAAGAATTAGAATCAAGCATATCCACACTTTTTACATAACAGATCACTCTACTAGTCATGTCTGCATGGAATCCTCTATTTTTCTGACAGAACAACAAGAAGGTGGTTCTGAGCCATTTAAATAAACTTTTAGGCACCTAAAAGTTTATTTAAATGGCTCAGAACCACCTTCTTGTTGTTCTGATGAAGTCTGTTTTACCAGATGAAAGCGCTTAACCTGGAACTGTTGGCGGATTTATTGTACTGTATTTGGCAATAAAAATATTTTATTGGTTCGAGCCGAGGAGTTCAGTATTTAGCTTTCAATTACCAGGCTGTTGGTGTTTTGGAATTCTTACATTGTTGGTTGTGTGGGTTTACATGTTTCTGACAGGAAATACATTTTCCCACTGTCCAAGCTAAATTTCATCTAATCAGTAAAATACTACCTCTGGTTTCCCATGAAGAAAGATGAGGCTTAGTATGACTCACATCTTTAACAAAGGTAAATAAATAAATTTTAACAGTTGTCAATTTCAGTTAGTGTATAAAATGTATATTTTAATTTCCAACAGCATTTTACTGTCTTTACAATAAACCATTTAACTTTTACATATTTATTCATTCATTTATTTTAATTTATCTAATTTATCTATTTACAATTGATAATGGATAGGTGCAGTAGTCTAAGGACCCTTTTCAGGCATGGCCCAGGCTGCTATGACTAACAGAAAAATAAAGATAACAATTTACAGTAGAATGTCATATAATGAACTAAATGATCGTGTGCACTTATGAGACAGCCAATCTTTTTGTAATTCCATAGAAGAAAATAGGGAATAAGTAATATACAGGAGGACAACAGGTAAAGAAAAAAATAATAGAAGAATGTACAGTTAATGTAGAGAGAAATCAGTGAAGGTGAGCTATAATGAGAGCTAGACAGAGAGCATGCTTATGAGCTTGAAAATTAGAATTCATCTTCCCAATAAAAATATATTAAACTCTGTAACATCTTGATGAAAACCTTCCACTAAGAAGAAATTACTCCCTACTGAATTCTGATGTATTTTAATATTGAGAATGTAGAAAATTATTACTGGACTCTATATGCATTTGTTTGGTTGTAGACAGAATTTAGTCTGTTATAGCCATGCCATACAGATTTGGTCTGCATTGTTTGCTTCACTCACATGTGCTTGATATAACTAGGTTATGTTATTATTTTAACTGGTTATGACTAAGTTGATACATCTTCATTTCAGTAGTTAATGTAGTAAACTGCCTTTTTAATGTACCCTAGGACTCTGGGCACCAGGGTGAACAATTAGAAACTAAGGGTTAGTTTCCTGTCAGGGGCCAGGATTCACCAAGTTATGGATGCACCGAAGTCATTGCACCAGAGGTAGCACTATGATTGAGTCATAGTTTACGTAAGTGTAAAACACCTGAGATGTACCCCCTAGACTATATGAAGAGTCAGTGTCGAGTCCACTCTGGTAAGGCCAGACCACAAAACAGCCTCCTTCAAAATAAAAATGAGTTGTGTAACCCAGCAAACCCTGTAACAGTTACAAATCACTCTAAGGTAAACTACATTTTATTAAGTGACAACCTGTCAACATTTCAAGCCCCTCCAAATCTAAATAATACAGCAGCCTATGCAGAATTATTCACAAAAGCTCTACAACAATGTCAATAATTGCATAGAGGTTGCTGTGCCTATCAGAAGTAAGCCTAAAACTAACTCTGAAAAAACACCACTGGTGGAACCAAAATTAAACAGGTTGTACAAAAGGTCATAGCCAAAATTAGGAAGAGTGATACTAAAAACTGAATAGGTTCATAGGTCCATAGGTAGGTACTAGGCTATTGGCCCAAGGGCCTATGTAAGCCTAGGGTTCCCTGGCTTACGCCACCCAAGAAAGTTATTTTCTTGTGCCACTGTCGAGCAGAGACACAGAAGTGATCCCTGGGTTGTATTTCCTATTTCCCATCCACTCATCAAGATTTTTCTTGAAGAGTGCTAATAAAGAACTTTGCTTGACATGGATGGGTAGCCTGTTTCAGAGTATGGGAAGTCTCTGGGACAGGAATCTATCCCTTTAGCATGTCCTCTTTATTGTGATGACAAGGTTTAGGTCCCTAGAGCATGTAGCTTGGAGGGATTGGGATTTCTTTAGGTGTAGCATGTCCAACAGCTCTGGGTTTGACATAGCTTTATATGTCAGACAGAGATCACCTTGGAGTAGGTGATATGCTATGGAGTAAAGCTGGAGTTTTTTGAGGCGGACAGTGTAGGGCATTTGTTTGAAGCCAGTAATCCTCTTTGTGAGGTACTTCTGTGGCCTTTCCAGCTGCTGCAGATGTCTTGTGAGGTACATTCCAAAAGGGGCGTTGTACTCTATAATGGGTCTAATGAGTGTCAAGTAGAGGGGAACAATGACCTCTTTTTTCCTGGATGAGAACCCTTTTATGATGAGGTGTGCCACATAGAAGGACTTCCTGACTAGTGTGGCGATGTGACTATCAAAGGAGAGACTACTGTCCACCTGGGTCCCAAGGTCTCTTATCACACATTTGGTGTTAAGTAGATTGCTGCCTATGTGGTAGTTCATGGGTACAGAGTTTTTACCAAAGGGGATGACACTGCACTTTTTGTCATTGAGCTTGAGGCCATGGCTCTGACACTAGGCATCTGTCTCAGCGAGGCCATTCTGTAGGATGTTCACATCATTTGGTGACTTGACTATGGCTCCTAGTTTGCAGTCATCTGCAAACTTCATTAGCCAGAGGCCTTCTGTGTTAGCCTGTACTTCAGAGAAGTAGATACCAAACAGGAGAGGTCCCAGGACGGAACCCTGTGGTACTCCACTTGTCACTGCTTTGAGGTCAGATTTGGAGTCTGCAACTTTTACAGTGTGGGTTCTGTCATTAAGCCAGTTGGCAACCCATCTTGTGACATAGGGATTTATACCTAGTTTAGTGAGTTTTGCTATAATTCCAGAATGGGGGATGGTGTTGAAAGCCTTGGCGAGGTCAAGATAGGCTGTGTGAACCACCTTACCCTCATCTATGGCTTTGGTGACTGCCTCAAAGAAGTTGATCAGGTTCAGGAGGCATGATCTGCCTTTCACAAACCCGAACTGGGTGGGATCCAGAGTTTGGAGGTTACCAATGTCTTTGTTTATGAGTTCCATGGCCTTGCAGACCAGGCTCGTCAGGCTAATAGGTTGATAGTTCCTGGGATCAGTGGCGGCTCCCCCTTTGTGGAGTGGGATAACTGTTGCTGTGCGCCATTCAGTGGGCACAAAGCCTGATGCGAGGCTATTATTGAACATGGTGCTTAGGTTGGGAGCCAGTTCGTTCTGAAGTTCATGTAAAACGCAGCCTGGGATGTTGTCCAGTCCCATAGATGCTGTATTTTTGGCTTTAGAGAGTGCAGCTTTTACCTGCGTAGTTGTGATTACAGGTACTCTGCATTCTTCCTGTATAGATATGGGCCCTTTAGGGGGTGGGGGGGTAAAGTTAGCACTGAACCTATCTGCCAGGATGTTGGCAATATCAGTTGGTTCTGTAATTTCTGTGCCATTGTGCTGTAACTCAGAGCAGATCTGGGTGTTGCCACCGAGATTCTTGACATAGCTATAGAATGCTTTGTGGTTGTCCTTAGAATTAGTGGTGATTTTGTTTTTGTAGCTAGCTTTGGAGGATCTTATAAGGGATCTCAGCTTCTTACTGAGGCTGGCCAGGGAGCTCCTCCACTCATGGGATTTTACTCTCTTTTGCAACAGTTTCTTCCTTCTGTTGTACAGTTTCTTTATGGCAGGGGCATTATTGTATATGAATAGACAATTTAGAGGACTAATTAAGTTCAACAAAGCAAAATTTGAGTTAGAGATACCACCCCAGGCCAAGAACAACCATAATGCCTTTATATATGTCTGAAACCTCAAAGGCAGTACACAACAGTGTAACAAACTGATGATAACTGGAGATATGTTCATGGAACCAGGAGATAAAGCAAATATTTTGGTTGGCAAATTCAGCTCCAGTTTTACCCCTCTCTCATCCCAAGCCCCCCCCGCCCAAGTAAATGCCATCTAAAATAATCCTTCCAACTATCAGTAGTGAACAGATCTTAGATACGCTCTCTAAGGCCAAGAATACAGCTTTGATGGGCCCCAATAATATCCCAGGTTTGCCTCCTAAATAGCCTGAAATACCACCTTTCAGAGCCCCTGCTGTTTCTGTTCAAATATAGCCTCTGTGCAGGCTATGTGTCACATTAATGAAAGACTGCAACAGTCATCCCTCTGCACAAGGATGGACCAACGACACATCCTGGGAACTGCAGATTCATTAGTCTGACTAGTCTTATATGTAAACCCATGGAAAAAATATCATTGAAATGATTAACAATGACATAGGAAACGTTCAGGTACTGGACTCCATCCAGTTTGGTTTTGTAAAAGGCAGGTCATGCCTACTGATCCTAGTGCAATTCTTTGAGAAGGTCACCAAGGCAATGGATGAGGGCAAAAGGGTGCATACTGCCTACCTTGGCCTAGCTAAGGCATTTGATACAATACCCCTCTCATGCATTGCAAACAAACTCATAGAATTAGGCACAAACCCAAATTTGTATTGCTGGATAGCCAGCTGGTTCACAGGCAGGACCTAGGAAGTTAGGTTTTAAGAGACCACCTGACAAAGAGGTCAGTCACCAGTGGCATCCCACAGGGCTTCGTGCTGGGTCCGCTCCTCTTTGGCTTCTATTTTTCACAATTCAAGACCAATGTCAAGGGCCTCTAGCTTACAAAGTTTTCTGATGATTGCAAACTGAGAGCAATCATAGCACCCCCCCCCCCCCCCGGTGCTAACATTTGACAGGAAGGTCTAACAGAGGCAAATGAGAGGTGACAAGGCCACAGCTTAAAACTCAATGCCAAGAAATGCATAGTATATTTTCGGAAGTTGGCCACTCAGGGAAACTACCTCACTGATAAAAGACCTCTAAAAGTAGATACAGTAATCAGGGATTTGGGGACTCATGTAGATAGTAGCCTGTCTTTCAACCAACATGCATCTAAGGTTGTAAGAAAATCATTCTGCATCACTCAAATTCTAAGTAAGGACATGCCATCTAGGTTCTGGAATGTTATTGTGCCACTGTGCTCAGCCATTATCAGATCCATCACTGAGTATAACATCCCTTTCTGTATGTTCCTGACCATGCACATGCAACAACTAGAATGTCCACAAAAGTTCTTCACAAAAAGAATACAGGACATAAAAACAATGTCCTATTTGCTCCTCAAAGACCTGTCTCTGTACTCTATTTCCTACAGACTGCTGAGAGATGATTTATGCCTGGCATACAAGGCATCATTGGATTCCACTGTGATGGATCTTTGGCATTTCTGCAAAATGAAAAGCACTAGAAATATTAAATCTAAGGATGTAAACTTTGCCAGCGACTTAAATAGGACATATTGGAGGGACAGGTATGTATCCCTATTCTCTAGAACAGGCTTCCCATCGGTGTGAAGCAGAGGCATTTTCTTACCCTACTGAAGAACAATCTGGACCAACACAAAGTAAATCAGACATTCACTCCTGGTCTGACACCTATCTCTCTGATAGGCAGATGCAGCTATTAAGTCATGCCCAAACTAATACACCACTTAAAATAACCTGTAAGGCACAATAACTTGCAGAATATACTTGGGTTGCATGGTTGGGCTTATAAAGGCCCTAGTGGTCATTAGCCTAGTATGCAACTATGTACCTAGGTACACTTTTATAAATCATGGGAGTCAAACCCAGGCAAGACAATACAAGCTCGTAGTAGTCCACTGCTTTAACACACCACAATATACTGAGCATTACTTTGTTGCTTGATAGGTATTTTATACCTTTCTTCATCCCTGCTGTCTCAGATCTGAACATATGTTTTGATTTAGCACTATTTAATGTGCAGCATGATTTTAAATCATGCAACAAAACAGTTTGATCCTGCCTAAACTATTATAACTTCCTGGATAAGGGCTGAAACTCTTATAAATGAATTATCTTTTTCTCAGTCTTGTAAGTGCTAAATATGTGAGTCAAAACCTGTGCCAGATGTTTCTTACAGTTGTAGCACATTAAGCAATAGTAGTGCTTACACATGGTTTTGTGATTTGTTTAATTCTCATGTTATTCAAGCCAAATCCTGTGTGAAAACATGGACCTCAGATTTGGTAAGGGGTCTTCATGGCATCAAAGATTTCAGTAACAGGACCATGAAATGACTAAACATTCTTAGTCTACATTAAAGCACATTTTCTATTAGCTGGCTCGGATAATCAGTTTGTTACCCCTCCCTTAAGTATGGTACCCTTTTTTCTTTCCTTTTTTTAAAATATGCATTGCATGTGTATGTAAATATTTTATGCATATATGAATCAATATATGTCAACTGGGAGTCTGGGTCTTTTCTAAAAACGCCAAGTTCAACTAAGATACAGAAAAAGACAATAACAAAATTTCAATATCAAAAACAAAATCAGAAATAGAAATCAATTATCAATACAAATGGGGTGCACAATTAATAAAGCATTTAAATTACAAGATGTTTGCATAAAATAACAAATTTCATCGAGCCAGTCTCACAAATAAACAAATTTTTCCTGCTGACCAGGACCAGAAATTAACATTGTGGTGATATGATATAGGTAGCTATTTACAGGTAGCTGAGAATGGATGGTAGAAGGTGATAAAGCATTGCGCATAATGGAAGGCATTAAATATGAAACTTTCGAAGAAAACTGATATTAGCTTAAAACAAATGATATAAACAATTAAAAGTGGGAGAACGAGCTAAGTGCACTGATTTGTAAAGTAAAAGAAACTGGTGGGGAGAGCTGATGGTTCAATACAATGCCTGACTCATTAGATACATTGAAAGAGGACATTTTTATCTGAAAGATTTAAGAACAGACAGATAATATTAATGTTCAGAGGCTGAATGAGAGATCCTATGTCCCACATGAGAGCTGAAGTGCCATCTAAAAGAGTATTTGGATTTGGGAGGGGTAACTAAATTAGTACGTGAATGTACTAGGAAAAAGGAACTACTGGAGTAGCTGATAAAAACTTCAGAGTAAGCCAAGGATATTCAAGTAAAAGAGCCACCAGCAGACAGTAGTCATGCAAGTATATAGCTTACAGCAGCTGGGAAGGAAGAGAAATCAATAAAAGCAGCTATGAAGGACTTTAGAGGGGCGTGCGTTATGAGTAACAAGGTCATGATTTATTAAGGCCTAGTTGGAAGCTGATGTCAAAGAAAAGGAGTGTACAAGCTTTCAATAGAAATGAGGAATGGTGTTCTTAGTATAAGTTAAAGGGGCGCAAGATAAATAAGGGAATAATTAGGAATTCCAACTTGGTTAAATAAAAATGTAAAGTGATAAATTAAAGCTAAAAAGACAGCTTACTGGATGTGGAAAACTGGATATTGTGATAGAGGAATCTATGTATATGTAATAAGTAACAAAAAGGGAAAAAGCAATCATCTAAGGCATGTTTTGAGAAATAACTGGGGGAGCACATTTTAGATGTACCATTGACTGAAGTAGGGAAGGAAGGAAGGAGTAATTTAGATAAAATTAAAAATGTGTAAAAGATATAATGAATGAGCGTGAATAAGTTACAATACTGACTAAATATTTTTATTCATCTCTTCACTAATGATTAGGAGGTCAAAGTAACATGAAGGATCAGTGAAAGTGCTAAATGAGTTTAACTGTACCATGTCTGGTTTAACTGACAGGATTGTTTTGCGGTCTGTACATTCACATGATTTAGGTATGCTGCTAGTCACATGAATGCTGTCTGTATATGTGCCACCTGCTTTTAGCATACCTTGTCTATCTGGATATACATATATAGATCAAAACAAAACATTTTATCTGCATTCTGCTGTATTGAAATTTATTTTTTCTAGTTCTCTTTCTACCAGCTGACTATCATGCTTTCTCTTAATATACCCAAGCCCATCAGTTCCCTGGTGGTGAGGAAACCCCAGATGTGCTAAGGCAGGAGCCATCCAGAGGTGCCACCATTCAGATAGCCATTGGGGAATTCCTGCTGCTGCTGGCAACCTGACAATGACAGGATTATTTGGAGTCTCTAACACCACCTCCTGGCCAGGTGGATGTGCTACCTACATCACCAGAGGGACTCACAGTCCCCTCCCACATGAGTGCCCTTCCCATGAATTCACTGAAGAGGGTTACCAAGAGCGCAGGTAAGCAGTGTGCTCAGCCCTAGGATGGCTAGGGATTTTGGAAGTGGGTGTCCTGCTCTGCTTTAGCTTCCTACCCAGGATGAACATATTAATCCTCCTGCTCCAGTGCCATCAAGGGCTTGTATCTTTAATCGAACTTGTGTTGCCTGGACACCAGTTAGGCCTTTATCTTTATATGTCACCAGCACTGTCTATATTGGCACTTATTTACCTAGAATTTCTTATTTATATGCTTAGACCTCTTCACTATGACTGTGCTGTTTTCCCTCTATAGTTTGTATTCATGGTTTAAAACTGTAATATACTTTGGAGGGTTATCATGCTAGGCCTGGAGCATAAATGCCTTATACACAATTGTAGTACTCAGTTAAGAAGCAACGGAAGGAGGTGGAGAGGGAGATGGTTGTGCTAAAAGTGAAGAAATCACAGACAGACGAAGATTCAAAATAATCAGTTACATTTATTAGTAATCAGTATCAGTAGATGATTGGTCAATGTAGAAGTGCCTTAGGAGTTGGATGGGTGGAGGGGTGCAACAGATGTGGTGTGTTAATAGTAAAAATCTACAGACCTCCATGCCTGTTAGCCTCACATCATTGCAGGGGAAGTAATGACAAAGGACTAAAGAAAAAATATGTACCTGACCCAGAAAAGTTGTCAGACAAACATCATTCATTGTTGAAAGTATATAATAAAGGGAATTAACAGAGTACTTCAAGGTGACTTGAATTATTTGCATTTTAACAAGGCTTTTTTACTTTTGTTATACACAAGAAACCACTAGAAAAATTGCATGGATTAGAAATAGAACGCGTAATGATGAGATGGAGTTCAGCATGGTTAATAGGTAGAAACAACTGAGTGTTGGTGAGAGGAATGTTGTCAGTGCTAATCAATGTCTTGGAGTGTTACATGTATCAGTAAAAGGTCATGTTCCCTTTAGTGTACTTCTGAAATATTAAATGGAATTAAGAATACAATTAAGCTTTGCAGATGACACAAAGACAGGTGCATTTGTGGTGGATGGAAGGCTGGGTATTAAAACTGGCTTGAAAAGTTTAAGAAAGTGATCAGAGTTAAGGCAGCCAAGATTCACTGCTGACAAATGTCCTCATTCTTGATGTGATAGAAATCTTCATATCCATTTTCTGCTCTGTTAACATCATTCCCACTTCTCCGATCTGGTATTAGGTATCAATGTTGCTTTAGTCTAAGTGCAGTGTTTTGCATTTGTTTACACTGAATCTTAGCTTCCACCTTTCTTTCCTTTTGTCCAACCTTTCTGAATCCTTTAGAGTCTTCCCCACCACCCTTCACTGCTGTACCTATTTTGTTTCATCAGTAATACAATTAAATTTGTTCTCTTTTTCCTCAGGTATGCCTTAGACAAACACAATGAAGACTATTAGACTCAACAGTATTCATGCTACTCCACTACATACTTCCATAATTCCTGACATCATATCTGTCATCGCAACCCTTTGTGTCCTGGCATTCAACTATGCAACTATTATATTCCTCAGTATTATTCCTATCGGCATTTGAATTACTCCAAGCCATTCCAGCTTTCCTTTCAAGTTGCTAAGTGGCACAGTGTCAAAACTCTTGCTGTTAGTCAGGTAGACTACATCTACTGACACTCCCCTTCAAGTTCAACAGTAACCTGGTCATAAAACTAACCCAGCTTTGACCGACAGCTCCTTTTGACCATGAACTCATGCTGGATGCTGTTCTGGAGATTTTTCTCATCTAGAAGTGCAACCAGCATCAACCTTCCACACAAGATTCTTTCAGATCTTGCCATGCAATCAGGAGCGGCCTTAGGTCAACTGGTGCCCTAGGCAAAAGAGCTCCACGGCACCCCCCCACACACACACACACACACCACCCGGTGTCTCCATCCTGGTCTACCTACACCAAATAAATACTGGAAAAGTGCCTCTGCTAGAGCGGCACCCTAGGCAGCCATCTAGTTGGCCTATGCCTAAGGCCGGCTATGCATGCAATTACCGTTAAGCTATCAGGACTGAAATCGCCTGGAATTTTCTGTATAAAGGTACTATAATCACTGTTTTTCAGTTCTGTGGCACTTTCCTAGCCAGTGATCTGTTGACATCTCCATGAGGGAGTCTGTTATCCCACTAGCTTTATTTCTGAGGACTTCAGAAGGCAGCCAGTTTGGTCATTGTTCTTTGTGCTCCCTAACAGCAACCAGTTATGTTTGAATTTCCTCGCTCTCTATCCTAACTCCTTTCCACTTGTATCCTACCTATGAATGATTGATGCAACATTTGTTGACTCTGTAAGTGAACTGGATCAAGGGCCTATTTCAGGTTGACCTGGGCCAAGGAGACAAATTCAGTACACAGATAGAGCATATTAATATATTATATAGCATCAGTACAGTTGCACATCATACATTGCAATACAACAGCAATAGCATGACATGGGAAACAGTGGATGATTTCTATATTCTCAATAACAACACACTGCATAAAGTATGCAGAGTGGTGCATAATGCATTACTTAAGTCAATAAAACAATAAATAAATCAAGTAGGAACAATATCATGAGATTGAAAATTCCTACACTTGTAAACATACATAATATATGAAAGTTACAGTAACCAGAACATGAAATACATCAGTCCTGATGTAGCAGAATTAGCACCATTATGCAAAACAAAAAGGTTAAAACAGTAAAAACGTAACTAGTACTCATAAAAGTATGTGTGAGTTATCTGACTGTATTATGGAGCCTAAGTTTATGTAGTTTTTTTATTCACTTTGTAAAGACCAAAACAAAGCAGACATTCATTGTTTCAGTTTTGTCTTCTGTGTTTTTCCTCCCATCTTTGCTCTTCTTGGCCATAGCTGTCCTTCCCTCCATTCCTTCCTCCTTCTTTCTGCTATGTACCTTAAGATCTCTTCCTTCCCTTCCTGGTTCCTTCTGATAACATCCTTTCAACTTTAGCCTTTGCTGTTTACTATATTTGTTGCCTTTTTACTAATTCCTTGCTCTGGGCTTTCTCCAACTTCCCACTCCTATGCTATGCATTTTTGCCCATGTATACTGCCTAAACACTTATCTCCTGTTTTGCTTTTATCCTGCTCCCACCCCTCTTCCATTTAAGTTTAAAGGTACAATCACTGAGATGTTCTCTTTCAACTCAGCCCTAATTACCACTGCCCCTTTTGGACTATGTATTCAAATTTACCAGGCATGACATATCAGGTCATAACTTAACAAAAGCACACCTGTGCAACTTTCAGTACCAACTGCTACACATCCAGACTATGTAAAATTTTCAAATATCTAGCCAGCGGTCCTGAACATTCACTTTATTAATGGTCACTACAATGTATCTTCTTATGCTTTATATTTTTCATGAGCTTTGTTTGCATTAAGTATTCTGGAAATTCATTAGAATAGTATTCTGGAAATTCATTGAACACTGCGGTGGTGGTGCTGCGATAGCATTGTCACCTCACATTAAGATGTTGTCCTGTTCGGTTCTCAGCTAAAGCGTCTTCTGTGTGGAGGCATGTGTGAATGGGCATACCTTTGTTGAAGGTTGTATGTCAGGGCTGGCAACTCGGTACGTAAAAATCTATTGCCAATCATTAGTGGACCGAAGTTCCGCTATGGCGACCCTTAACCGGGAAAAAGCCGAAAGATGCAACAACAACAACATTCTGGAAATTCATTGCATATATAGTCTCACCTTTGATAGTCACATTGCCACAGTAGTCAGGAAGTCCTTCTACGTGGCACACTTCATCATAAAAGGGTTCTCATCCAGGAAAAAAAGAGGTCATTGTTCCCCTCTGCTCGTCACTCATTAGACCCATTATAGAGTACAATGCCCCCTTTGGAATGTACCTCACAAGACATCTGCAGCAGTTGGAAAGGCCACAGAAATACCTCACAAAGAGGATTACTGGCCTCAAACAAATGCCCTACACTGACCGCCTCAAAAAACTCCAGCTTTACTCTGTAGCATATCACCTACTCCGAGGTGATCTCTGCCTAACATATAAAGCTATGTCTAACCCAGACCTGTTGGACATGCTACACCTAAAGAAATCCCAATCCCTCCAAGCTACACGCTCTAGGGACCTAAACCTTGTCACCACAATAAACAGGACACGCTGGAGGGATAGATTCCTGTCCCAGAGACTTCCTATACTCTGGAACAAGCTACCCATCTATGTCAAGCAAAGTTCTTCATTAGCACTCTTCAAGAAAAATCTTGATGACTGGATGGGAAATAGGAAATACACCCCGGGGATCACTTCTGTGTCTCTGCTGGACAGTGGCACAGGAAAATAACTTTCTTGGATGGCATAAGCTATGGAACCTTGCTGCCTAGGCTTACATAGGCCCTTGGGCCAATAGCCTAGTACCTACCTATGAACCTATGAACCTATGAGCAGAAAGGTTCTGCTGTGCAGTAAAGTGTAAGATATTGCTGCAGAGTGTACAACATTCTCCAGCTATCTGCCAACACCCCAGTGATGCATCAGTTTATGAGATATATTCCTCATACCTGAATATTTTATTTATAGAACACTTCTCAGGGGGTGTCATTTTCAGCTTCTGTTTCTGCAGAACAGTGGCAATAACAACTGTAATCTGCATCATGGTATGTTGATATGTCTTATGCATCTCTGAGATACAGGAGTGATGGTCATGATTATGCCGCCTTTTCTAAGGCATTACATTCATCATTTGGATAGTAGAGAAGTCCACCTTTATCAAATTAACTCATCAGGTGATCTGGCTGTTAATCTTCACCACTAAACAGGGGTTCACCATATTTGCACATTGATACACCAGTGACCTGCAGATTATGTCAGAGAACTTATGGTGCTGGAGAGAACTAGTCTGGAATAAAATACCACAAGGATTTTGAAAGTCTTATATCTATACTTATACACCTATTTGGATATGCAAGTGTGATATGTAGAATCATGTTACTGTGGAGGTCAGTTGTTTTACAGAGACTTGCATTTGTCTTATTTTATATAGTGCTTAATTAGCCTGGAAGAAAAATCTGCCTGTTAGCACAGATGCTTCAGTGGGCATATGGTTACTGTATTCTTGGCCTACATATGCATCAACATTTCCCATATCCATACTGTTCTGATGACTATTTGTCATATAATGTTATGTGAGAATTACCAGAGACATGTTAAGCATATATGTTAAAAGGTTAGGAAAGGGTCTCTATACAGAAGGTGTCAGAACACGTTTCAATACGCAGTATTGTTTGAAATACAACCTTTATTTGTGGTTATTTTGGATTCAATTATTTCTGAATCGGTATTACTGAACTACTTTCAGCAATAAATAGATACTTCTTTTGCTGAGAGCATGTCGAGTTTAGACCACCTAACTCGCACCTTCAACATATTTAATTAATCACATGACATTTGGGAAAGGGTAACCCCAATTAACTCTGAAACTGATTTTTGTTGTTGTTGTTGTTGTTATTGTAGTTATTGCAGTAATGACACTCACTCAAAGTCACATGACAGACTGTCTCCCATGTGGTTCTGATGTGGATGCAGATATGTACCTCTCAGTCTGGGTAATATAGTCATATATGCAGAAGTCTCCATCTGCATTTTCCTATCAATTGTGTGAATGAGCTATACATGCTTTATTATTATCATATTGCTAGCACTGGCATATGTAGGTGAGGATATTCAGGAAAAAAAAGCTCAATATAACCTTAAAGCAATAAACAGCACAACGAGGACAGTGGAACAAAGCATGACAAGGATTAAGCATGCATGAGTGTTGGCATAACATGGTCATGCGAAGGACACTGTTGCATAATGAAGCTATGTAAATGTAATTAAAATCTGTAACTGTTTATATGAACCAACCATTCAATGACCAATCACATGACCCAAGGAAGACAGCATGCAGGTGATGTGCCCTACAATGTGCGCATTTACACAAGCATTGAAATGCATCAGAGCTGCTACATGAGTATGGTAGGCAGCTGGCACTAAGGCACAACAACAAAATGCCAAATGGTTTTATTATATAAACAGGAAGGAAATAGGGAAATGAGAGAGGAATGGGGAAAGAGCTAGCAGAGAAACATAAGGAAAAACAGGAAGGGAAGAGTGGTATGGGAGTGCAGGATGAAGGGTGTATTTTGTGGGAGACATATGACTGTTTCTTGTTTTTCTGAAGAATCGTAGAGGGTGAAGGTAACATGGAGAAAGTGTGGGTAGCAGGGAGAATATTGGAAAGGAAACAGAGGCAGACAAACATAAAAACACAGAACACAGACAAATACTGACAGTGAAAGTGCTTACACATAAGGGGAGCAAAACTGGAGAGATGTAGATTGACAAAGTATGGACAACTGATGATGGTGGAAACTGCAATATAATTAGTGGACAGGAAGTGACATAGAAAAGATGGGAAACACAATGATGGGTGATGGAAGATGGGGAAAGCCTGCCAAACTGAGTACAGAGGGAGCCCACCAAGAATTCAGTGACTTCTGTGGTTGGAATCATGGGTGGGATCTGTCTTGGGTGGTCTTATCATTGGGTATGGCTGGTTGGCTAGCAGGCTGTTTCACTCTATAAGCCATATAAGAAGACATTCCATGGTGCTACTGTGGGCACTGAACCACTGGTCAACCTAGAGTATCATGAGACAGTGCACCTTGTACCAGGTAGCCCTAGTGGATCCCTCTGCAGAACACTTAGATAAGGTGTGTTCACTCCCTCCTGCGAAGTGGCACCAGAGGCTACCAGTAAGCCTTTTGAGTTACCCTCTGCAGGTCTCCCTGCAGACAGGCAGTCATGCATAATGCTGTTGAACGCATAGATCAGCACAGAGGCTGGTGCAGAATTTGGTGGGTCAGTTTTTACCTTTGCCTTTTACATGGCTGACCCATTAGAAAAAGAATATAGATGGAGAAAAGCAAAATAAACACACAAAATAATAATAAAAAAAAATCAATACTAGGACACTGCAAAAAAAACTCTTTAGTTATGTGGTGTACATTTTATTTAAACATCTAGCTAAATTAAAAAAAATACAAAAAAAGTATAAACATGCAATGAAAGGAGACCAAGCTACATGTAGTATAGTTTATTAAAATGTTACATTACTGTCAGCAGTACACTACACTAAACAACTACCAGGAGAGACTGGAATCTCTACCAGACATGGAGCTGTAATCAGCACAATGTATCCCTGACAGCATAAGGCAATTACATCTATGGGTGCTTGGCTGCTGTACAGTGACAGTGTAAGAAGAGAATGCTTGCAATAAAAGGGTGGCTGTTCCTTCATGACATCTTTTTTTCACTGGGGGAGAACATCTGAGTGGCACTTTTTAAGAACACTTTTGTTTATGCTAGCACTGCTCACAAGACTGGGAGATGACAATAGTATTGCACACTCCTGTGGAAGGTTGGTGCCAGGCTTTATAAAACAGGCCCCTACGGTCTCCCAGCAGGTGCTTCTAATGATCCCTATGTGTCAGGTATGAAAGGGATCTTCTGCTACCAGCAGTACCAGATGGGAGCCTTGCCAGAGTCTGTGCATGTAGGCACTGTTTTCACTTACTAGATCAATTCCAGGAGAAAATAAGATACATGAGGTGTACAGACACATTGTAGACATTGAGTGACTCACAATTAATGGGTTGTAGGGTAGTCCAGTGCCCATTAACATTAGCACAGTACATGTGGTTAGTAGCATAATTTAAAAGTAGTATTAGCATGACCAGCACTACTTGATATCCCAGCTATGAATGGGCACTACAGGGAGCAGGATACTGTGATTCCCATTAACAATGGCTTGATGCACATTGCCATTAGCATGATGCAAAGTGGCAGTAACATGGCCATACTTTACAGGATATGACACCCTATGTGACTTCCCAGCCCATGAATAAGCTGGAATGAGCCCCATAATAAAGACTAGAAGTGAGAACACATTGTATAACTGGTTTGATTCAGGAGTGATCATAAATCATTGGCATTATAACTGCTATGAGCCATAGTTAACCTCAATAAGAACAATGGTTGCTATTTTGTGGGAGGTGTTGTTACAACAATCAATGTATGGAATCAGAATATAATGGGTATCAGAGTGTACTGCCATATGGGCAAACTGACAGCAGCCAGAACAACTGATAGTAGACCTCAAGACTGCAGTGACCACACAAGGAATCACAAAAGCAACAGACACTGTCATTCGGTATTGGAGTGTGTATGTGGCATAACAGTGCACAGGACATGACAAGGGCCTGACAGGCTAGGGACTAGGGTTCCCATGACAAGACACAGGGCATAGGCATGGCAGAATGCCATTTTGTTTTGGGGGGATTCAGCCTTACAGAGCACATGAGGGCAGGCAAGATTGCTTGCATTCCTGTTGGGGGGGCTCCAACTGACAAAAAATGAAGAACATAGGCAGGTTTAGTCACTGCCATGTACTTTAAGCAGTGTGACACTGTGTAATATGTGCACACACAGCATGACATACTACAGTAGATGTTGAGCCTTCCGTATATCAGGCATGAATAGCTTTATCAGCTATATGTCCAGTGGACAGCAACAATGCACAACATGCTAACAGCAGCAACACTATAGCACAGTGCAGATCATACTTCTCAACCTCTTAGCACAAAACCTCTGCACAGAGCATTAATGGGAGGACAAAGTCCCCAAAAAAGGAGAGATTTTAAATACTGCTCTTGCAAACTTCAAAAGTTGCTGCAATAACATGTTTTGTGCTTGCATGCATTTTCTGATGGACATGAAGTCTAAAACTCAAATGCCTGTCATTATTTTGGGACTTCAGTCCTTAGTGATAGCTATAATAAAAGTTTTTGTCTCAGTATGCATTTTCTGAAAGCTATAATATCAGAAACCCAAATGACTGTCATTATTTTGTGACTTCACTTCTCAATGATTTGCCAGAAAACCACAGATTTTATGAGAACACAAGGAAAAATGTGAGGTAAAAATCTGGACAGACTGTAAAAATCTGTGTAATATGTGCACACACAGCATGACATACTACAGTAGATGTTGAGCCTTCCGTATATCAGGCATGAATAGCTTTATCAGCTATATGTCCAGTGGACAGCAACAATGCACAACATGCTAACAGCAGCAACACTATAGCACAGTGCAGATCATACTTCTCAACCTCTTAGCACAAAACCTCTGCACAGAGCATTAATGGGAGGACAAAGTCCCCAAAAAAGGAGATATTTTAAATACTGCTCTTGCAAACTTCAAAAGTTGCTGCAATAACATGTTTTGTGCTTGCATGCATTTTCTGAAGGACATGAAGTCTAAAACTCAAATGCCTGTCATTATTTTGGGACTTCAGTCCTTAGTGATAGCTATAATAAAAGTTTTTGTCTCAGTATGCATTTTCTGAAAGCTATAATATCAGAAACCCAAATGACTGTCATTATTTAGTGACTTCACTTCTCAATGATTTGCCAGAAAACCACAGATTTTATGAGAACACAAGGAAATATTGTGAGGTAAAAATCTGGACAGACTGTAAAAATCTGTGTAATATGTGCACACACAGCATGACATACTACAGTAGATGTTGAGCCTTCCGTATATCAGGCATGAATAGCTTTATCAGCTATATGTCCAGTGGACAGCAACAATGCACAACATGCTAACAGCAGCAACACTATAGCACAGTGCAGATCATACTTCTCAACCTCTTAGCACAAAACCTCTGCACAGAGCATTAATGGGAGGACAAAGTCCCCAAAAAAGAAGAGACTTTAAATACTGCTCTTGCAAACTTCAAAAGTTGCTGCAATAACATGTTTTGTGCTTGCATGCATTTTCTGAAGGACATGAAGTCTAAAACTCAAATGCCTGTCATTATTTTGGGACTTCAGTCCTTAGTGATAGCTATAATAAAAGTTTTTGTCTCAGTATGCATTTTCTGAAAGCTATAATATTAGAAACCCAAATGACTGTCATTATTTAGTGACTTCACTTCTCAATGATTTGCCAGAAAACCACAGATTTTATGAGAACACAAGGAAAAAATGTGAGGTAAAAATCTGGATAGACTGTAAAAATCTGCACAGTTGAGAGGTATGGTGCAGAATGTTTACATTATTTCAGTGTACAGGCCCGTCACCACTTAAGGGTGCTAGACATAGCACAGAAGGAGTTGTCAGCTGGCATGCATATCCACACTGATCCACATGTGTAACCTATAATTGTACATGTTCTGCCTGAGTCCAGGAAAAACAGCAAGGGGGCCTGGCAGGGTTCCTCTAAATGTTTCCAATGTGGATAGGATGCCTTCAACCCTGAAACTGCCTTTGCCTTGTCACATCTTATATTTGTGGAACAGATGCACCTTATTGCCTGTGACAGCTCCATGATGCATTGTGCCTGCAGCCATTTCCTCCCGATAGCTCCCCCTCCTCCTCTGCTGCTGCCTGAACTATGTAAGGCAGTGCTATGGTCTTCTATCCTGAAAATATTTAGTCAACACTATGTCTTGAAGCATGGTATTATCATGAAGCCCTGGTTTGTTGGTATGTTGTCTTTATCATCCTCTACCAAACTGCTTGTCATTTGTTTACTTTGTTGTACTTCCATTCCTTATGGCACCTCTCCTTTTGTGCCTTAACACATCCCTCTTTGTCTACTTTAGTGCACCTCCATTCTTGCTATGTCTGTGCTTGAAATATCCTAATCTTGAAGTTCCTATGTCCTTCATGGTGCCTGAGTTGTGAATTGTGATTCCCATCAGTTTATCCAACATCACAGTACATTTTGCTAACTATTATGGTGGTATGTTAGTTATGTCATTATGGTTAGAAAAAGAATAATAACATTTTTAACATATTATAAATATGTATCATTGTTTTAAACAACTAAGCTCTTGCAGCATTCAATATTATGGTATCGTTTTTCAGCAATTTCAGAGAAGGCCAAGGATAACAGATTATTTGGTCATGTATAGCAAAGCAGAAGGCAATTTGGTAAAGCAGACTTGAGTGAGACAGGAAAGAGACAGGAGGAGATGATGACATCCAGCCAAGAGATGGATAGATTGTGTAAGAGAAGACCCGAGACAGGTGGGCATGATTATTGAAGAAGGAAGGAGAGTGTCTGTGAATGCAGAGAAGCAGCAGTGGTTGATGTGACACCAAAACCCGTGTAAATATGAGAAAACGAAGTTACTGCTGCTGCTGATGATGATGATGATTTTGCAACTCTTATTGTTACAAGGCCTTCTTCAGCTACCTCAGGAAATTCAGAAGTAGTACTCAGTTCTGCTATGAACTTATCTCAATTGATGCGTCCAACTCTGACCCAGAAGCTACAGTTAATAGCCTTGCTGATAAACTTAGCTCCAATTTTACACCTTAAATACAACTCATTTCCCCTACAATTTCTCCTTGGGAGTACCACTCTTGGGTCCCCCCAGTTTGGCCTTTACTTCTCAGAGGAAAAATCAGGCATCCAAGTTCTATGGATAACCATATTTATGGAAGGTTGTAAATTGGGTGCTATTGCCACCTCACGACATGATATCAAATTCTCCTGCAAGTCCAAGATCAGACCCATACTTGGTGCATTAATCATGGACTTAACCTAAATGATCAGTATTTATTGTGTATTTAATGTATATCTGTCTATTTAAATTGATTTTATATGGACTTTATGACCTGAAGTATGCTGCAGTTAGGAGACAAGTTAATACTAATACATCCTTGAGATGTTACTTAATATACTGTACATTTTGAACATCTAATGCAGATATTAGCATCAAACATCAAGGACCATATTTAGGAAAATAATGCAACTTTATCCTGACAGGACTGCTTTAGAACAAGTTTTGAATTCTGGGTAGTAACGGAGACTTGTGACACAATAATGTAAGAAGAGCAGACCCATGGCAAGAATCAAAGATTCCACCGGCTTAGCACCAGAAAAAATACATGGATATCATACACTCTTACCTCACTGTGTGTAGGTCAGCTAAATAATCAGTATGTTGTGCCTTACAACAGATTTTGCTTTGGTCTCCTTGTAGCTGAGTGCTATTTTTTATCTTCCCTCAATAACACTTAGTAGCAACAACTTGCACATGCAAATTATTATATGAATAAAAGTATTGGTCTTATTTGGTATACACGTATCAATGAACCATCATTTTTATTATATATATTATAGTTACAATATCCTGTCACTGGTGTGTCTCTTAAAATAGACCTATTATTAAAGATCTGGGTACCCACAATGACAACGAGTTCTCTTTTGACCACCATGTCTCAGCTGTGGGTAGAGTTGGAAAGTCCTTCTCATTCAACCTATCTAGTGTGGCATGTCTTCTAGGCTCAATAAATAATAAATAATAAATAATAAATATCACCCACAGGGTTGAATACTCCAAAAACAATCCAAAATGAGTAGAAATGCAACAAACCAACAGGCCAAGTAAAATCCAAACTCTTTAATAAAATCTCTTCATAAGTGCTTTCGGGACAAGCCCTTCTTCAGATGAACATACTAAATCAACAAAAACTAACAATATTTAATTAGGGTTGAGACAAAATTGAAGAAAGTACTTACACTGTTTCCTAGGATTTTAAAGGATACAGCACAATTATTGTCAACTCTGTATGAATCGCTGCAAGGAATTAGCTGTTTTGACTGTTTGCTAGTCACGTTAGATGTCAATAACCTATTCACGGTGATATCCAATCAATATGGGATGCGAGCTGTTGAAGCTATATTAATGCAAACTAAGGTATTTGACACATCTATTACTTCCAGAATTTGTCAGCTACTGAATATTGTATTAGTAAATAATATTTTTGTTCCAAGATACCATTTATCGGCAGATACAGTGTGTTGCCATGGGCACACCCTGTGCCAACACAAATGCTAATTTAGTTCTTGCGTTTTGGGAGGATGAAAATATTTTTAAGAAAGATCATATATGGCAAACAGAGATAATACAATACTTAAGGTTTGTGGATGATGTGTTTTTATTATGGAAAGGCATCACAAGAGAGTTAGAATCATTTATAGAATACTTAGAGAACATCACTGATTTTTTAAGATTCAGTGTCAACATCTCAGAAACTTATATAGACTTTCTTGATGTCTGTTTAATTAAGGATCAGGATGGCAAGCTACAAACCATACTATATAGAAAGGACTGCTGGAAAATGCTTTATTAACATTTGATAGCATGCATCCTAGATGTACTTCTGGAAACATAGTTAAGAGTCAGACACATAGGATATCGCGGTTATGTACCAATGATGACAACTTTGATTTTGAGGTGGAAAAGTTAAGTGACAATTTATATAAGAGAGGGTATAAGAAGGAAGTCATACAACACAAAATAGCTACCAGCATAAAAATGAGACAGGATAAAGTGAAACTCTGGTACTCCAGAAGGAATAATTCTACTTTGACTCATAATGCTGGTACCACTGGGTTGAAGAACTCAGTGCGGAAGATATTCATATACAGTAATAACATAAGTGGCATATGTGACATAATCCAGCACAACTGGAAAATTCTTTCATATGTTCATAGGTTCATAGGTAGATACAAGGCTATTGGCCCTAGGGCCTATACAAGCCCAGCCAAAAAGGTACCCTGGCTTTTATCACCCAAGAAAATGATTTTCCTGTGCCACTGTTACAGAGGTGATCCCCGGAGTAAATTTCCTATTTCCCATCCAGTCATCAAGATTTTTCTTGAAGAGTGCTAATGAGGAGCTTTGTTTGATAAAGATAGGTAGTTTATTCCAAAATATGGGAAGTCTCTGCGATATGAATCTATCCCTCTGGCATGTTCTGTTTATTGTGGTGACAAGGTTTAGGTCCCTAGAGCGTGTAGCTCAGAAGGATTGGGATTTCTTTAAGTGGAGCATGTCCAGCAGCTCTGGGTTTGACATAGCTTTGTATGTTAGGTAGAGATCGCCTCTGAGTAGGTGATATGTGATGGAGTAAAGCTGGAGTTTTTTGAGATGGTCTGCGTAGGACATCTGTTTGAGGCTGGTAATCCTCTTTGTGAGGTATTTCTGCGGCCTTTCCAGTTGTTGTAGATGTCTTGTGAGGTACATACCAAAAGGGGCTTTGTACTCTATAATGGGTCTAATGAGTGATAAGTAGAGGGGAACAATGGCCTCTTTTTTTCTGGATGAGAAACCTTTTGTGATGAGGTGTGCCACGTAGAAGGATTTCCTGACCACTGTGGCGATGTGATTATCAAAGGAGAGACTACTGTCCACCTGTGTCCCAAGGTCTCTTATCACACTTTCTGTGTTAAGTATAATACCGCCTATGTTGTAATTCATGGGTACAGAGTTTTTACCAAAGGGGATGACAATGCACTTTTTAGCATTGAGCTTGAGGCCATGACTTTGACACCAGGCATCTGTCTCAGTGAGGCCCTTTTGTAGGATGTCCACATTGTTAGGGGTTTCGATTATGGCTCCCAGTTTGCAGTCATCTGCGAACTTCATTAGCCAAAGACCTTCTGTGTTAGCCTGTACTTCAGAGAAGTAGATACCAAACAGGAGAGGACCCAGGACTGAACCCTGTGGTACTCCACTTGTCACTGGTCTGAAGTCGGATTTGGAGTCTGCTACTTTCACAGTGTGGATTCTGTTAGTGAGCCAGTTGGCAACCCATCTTCAATTGTAGCAGCTAGACCTAGTTTTACATTTAGGCATAATCAAAATCTAAAGGATATGTTATGCCATGAACATATACCTCTCCGTGAGTTGAGGTTATCTGTTACCAGGCAAAGCACTTTTCCTTGCAGAAGCTGTAAGGCTTGTTCATCAATTAATAGCCAAAATAGATTTGAACATCCTGTTACCAAGAAGAATTGTCTTTGATTTGCATGCAGATTGTCAGACCACAAATATTGTTTATTTAGCTCTATGCAGAAACTGTACAAGTTTCTATGTTGGAAAGACTAATTGCAAACTAAAAGACAGAATTTTGAAACATATGTCTTCTGTACGATTGAAAGATATACATAATGCTCTATACCAACACACTGAATGTAATCTGGCACATAGTTTTTCTTTTATGGTGATACAAAAGGTCTTTCTGAATGCTAGGGGTAGAGATGTAGTAAATAAAACTGAATATAATGAAATGAGATGGATTTTAGAACTGGGAGCTGATCGGCCCCCAGATATAAATGGAAATGTCCCTTTAAAACCAGATCTTAAAATACAGAGGGTAAAATACTGATGCATGATTGGATAATTGGAAATTTAAATCTGTTTAAATATTGTTCGTTTTTATTGATTTTGTATGTTCATCTGAAGAAGGGCTTGTCCCGAAAGTACTTATGAAAAGATTTTATTAAAGAGGTTGGATTTTACTTGGCCTGTTGGTTTGTTGCTCTTTACATTTTTACTCATTTTGGATTGTTTTTGGAGTATTCAACATTGTGGGTGATATTTATTATTTATTGACTGTTTGGAGCTGTTATTTTATATCACTCACACATGGCTGAGGGTACTGGAGAAGTTATAGAGTTGGATTATGTTCCTTCTAAGAAAGCTGATCAAATACTGACAGACAGAATGAAGAAATGCATGTTTCCCGGCTCTAATCTGCTGTTGAATACAGGTATACAATCTACAGAATGTGATGCTATACCAGGTACTTCCATGGGTTGTAAAGAAGATGTATTTAATGAGTAGCTAACTACTTTTGAGAAATATTTGCGTAAAATAAAACAACTTCAATGGCAGTGGTTTTATTTTGAGGCATGTATTCAGCATAAAGTTGTGCCAAGAGATCTTCGGATTTTATGCATGCTGACACAAGGAAAAGCCTATCCTGAGTTGCTAGCATTATGGCAGTGTCTTAATACTGAGACAGGCTTCTCCTATATGAAGCTTCTGATTGATTTTTTTTCTCCCCTCACAAAGAAAGATTGAGGGATGATGTTCAAACTCTACAGTTAAACTTGGTTAATTATTTTAAAGAAAAATGCTTCATGAATCGTGTGGATGATGTCATTTTTGCTATAAATAGCTCACCTGACCTAATTAGCAAAGTGTAATAAATAAAACAAATGTAGCATATCTGTATCTCTGAATAGTTCATTTTAGTGCCCTTCTGAATTAATTTCTTTTGCTGTAACTACCACAGATGTGACATACAAACTAGTTAATCTTTCTGAGGCCTCAGAATCTTAGTACTTGTTTTGAAAATATATATTTTAACCATGCAGGACTACATTGAACACTATAAGCAATTCTGATCAGTTTATCTCCTGTTGCATTGCTTGAAATGCTATGGTTTGCTATTACTTTGTTATTAATTCCACTTGAGATTATAGTACTCAGCTATAGCTAAATCCTACTTTTTCTTCTTTTTAAGTACAACAAATTTCAAATAAACATGGTCTTCCGAGGCTGATTTCCCTTAAATGTGCATTTACTAAATGTGCACGTGCATTGGATGTTTTCATTAAAACCAGTCAGTATGTTTCTTACTACCAACAGCACATCAGGATATTTTCTCTGAGTTTTTGGTAATTGAATAGATAGTTAATGAATCTGGGTTGGATGTACACAGACTCTTGGACACGGGTTCAAATTTAAGTGCCACAGGTGTATGCAGAGAAGAAAACTGCAGTTTGTTTTGATGTTTAACATCTCATAGTAACCATAACATGGAGTCAGTTTTTGGTTGAAATGAGAAATGTATGACATAGAGTAATAGTAATTTGATATCACAGTACTAGGCTACAAAACTAACAATAAAGCATTAGTATTTTAGGGCCTAGAGCTTGAGGACAGCAACTAGAATATCAAGCATACAAACAGTTAGGAGGATATGAGTCAAAAGTTACATGAAAAGTAGAACAGAATTATGTGGTGTTCCCGTTTCAGCAATTAACATAATATTTCTTTCCATAGGTCCTTCATATAGAGTGAGCCATGTGCTGACACTGCTAATTAGAGGTAGTGCTTGAAGCCTTGTTATGAGAAACTCTGTTCAGGATTTACAATGACAATGCAGTTTCGCAGAAGTGTGATGATATTTGGCCACATGGCCATTCCCACAAGTACTGGTGTGTCATCACTGGCTAACACCACCGCAACCCATTTGCTGGGTCATATCTCTGCAAATGGTGACTTGCTGCCAACATGCAGATAGAACACAATGGACTACTGTGTCATTAGGAAGGCATAGTGGGCTGCACCTTGCAACTATTTGTGACAGAGATGTCTGGTCATAAACAGCTGTCCTGGCCACATACTTCCCTGAACTGCACTGCAGGAGCATCTCTCATGCTTCACCCTTGTAATGTTGACAAAGTCACACTTCAACAATAATGTGAGTTACTATGCTCTAAACTTGCTAGCCTCTGTGGTATTATATGTAGCTCTTTGTAATAAACTACTGTAGGTCTATAAATATTGTAGTTTGATAAATTTCTGCATGCCCTACCTTTGAGCTTGGGTCATTGCTGAAAAGGGTCAACAGATCAGCACACATAGTTATGAAATAGTAATTAATAAATAAATGAATAAGTAAAGCACAACTGAACTACTATGTGTTTTCTCACAGAGGTAATAAGGAATGGAATGGAGACATGCATGGTACATATATTACCAAATGCCAAGAGTGCTACTTATTGTTCCTAGATGTGCAGTAATAGCCACATGATGCTTTCTCTCAAGTGGGTAATGTATAATAATAATTATGTACTAGTAATGTATTTTAACATATAATAGTTCCCTTTCCATTTTAACTAATTTTGTGTCGGGTTCTAATAGTTTTAAACGTGTGAAAGATTGAATGATATTTTTATGGTAGTCATTTAAGGGATTATTCTTGAAACACTATGAGCTGTTATGTAATTCCATTTGCAAATAGTGCTTACAGTGTTCTTTGTATAAATCACATTTTTGATCTGAGTTAAGCAGGCAAATTCAGTACCATAGATCAGGGATGATAGTATTCATTGATGGTAGATAGATAATGAAAAACTGAACTCATATTATAAAGCTTAACTGAATTTTGGACATTTGTTGAAAATAATGTAAACAAGTTTTTTTTTTTTGTCATGTTTCATCAGGTTTTTAGTGGAGCCATCATGCTTGCAGCTTCTGTTGTGAAAGTTTTTATTTTCAAAATTTATTTTTATTTTTAAGACAGTTTTTGCTTTTTTTGGTAAATATATGGGTAAGTTGACTATAGAATCTTCTTCCATTGCAGATCAAGAATAAGTGATGACAGCAATAAAATAAAATAAAATAAAATAAGAACTGCAACTGAGATTTTAAAGGTTGCAAATTAACTTCTAACCAGACATTTGATACAAAGGTAACTGACAAACTGATTAATTTTCCTTACCTATCTTACAATATTGCATAACACATAGCTTAGTGTGATATCAATAGCCACTGTACAGTAACATTAGCTCTTGCAGTCATCTGTGATTCCCGA
>NC_056746.1:386689929-386707429 GCF_019279795.1 Protopterus annectens
ACATAGTTTTCCCTCAAGTTCATGAACTTGAAATTGTAGTAAATCTGAGGAAAGACAGCAGCATGATCCTTGAAATTTAAAATTGTCTCTGTGTAGTTAAAAATGATTGGCACATCTTAGGACCTTGCAGACAGCCTTTGGACATTGCCAGTTACTATACATATCTAGGGAGTTTAGCATGACCATTACTTTAAGTGCAGCAATCATGTGAAGAAATTAACTAGAAAATTGTCTGGTTAACTAGATAATTGTTTGGCTATAATCCCTACAATTTCTTGACCTGTAGTGTAAAAACGAGCTCTAATTTCTACTTTTGAGTGTGGATTACTTATTGTGGATACGAACATAGTCAGCCACAGGTGTTTGAATTAATTTTCCCAATAATGTGTCCAATACATCCACTTCTTTATTTTATATAAGGGATGCTTTTGCAGGCACGTGGGTGTGAAATTCACATCTGGCACTTAGTTCAGCTGAGCAAGGTTATGCGATATTAATGAGCTGCTTCCTGTAGTGCGGGTTCGAAGCTCTAAGCCGTTATTTATCTACGGTGTGACTCATTAAGTCGCTTCATCGCATAGGGCTCCTGGTTGCTCCTGGGAAGGGACACTTGCATGTAGGTGCTGTCCCAGGCTGTTAGCGTTAAATACAGATTGTGTCTTTTGAATCCCTGCACCCTTCTCATTAAAGCCACTAAGTACTGTTTTGATATATGTTACTTGACTTTGAACCTTCACACATCTCTTAATGTCTTACCAGATGCATTTTCAATAAATGCGAGTTTCAAGGTAAGAGAAATATACTGCTGCTCATGCTAAGTCTGTTTCCAATGACAGAGTTTTTTATTTTTTTTTTAGCAAATGACTGTCGGTATTTTCTAGTAAAATTTGAAATAAAAGTTATAAATTAAATCCAAATCTTTATGATCATTGTAAAACTAATAAAGTAAATATTATGCACAACGGCATGTTTGAAAATCATTTTATGGTTGCTGGAAAAAAATATCGCTGAAAAATGGGATATCGGTGTGTCTGGGTGGCTCTTGACCAATACCTTGTCTAGGGCCCCATTTTCCCATGATCAGCTCTGACCATGATGGATAAATTAAATAACTAAGGAGGGTGGATAAATGGTGGTAGACTGGCACAGTGTATCCATCTCAGATATATTGAGTAAGGAAGATGAGATGCTGGTAGTGAGAAAGGATGGATGTAGAAAGAAGAGGTACAGTCAAAGGGAACCTGAATTTATCAGGAGTAAACTGGAAGATTTCAAACTCCAGAGTGGAGTAGAATTGGGCTTTCACAGAGGTATTGAACCTTATCAGATTCAACCAGGTGATTCAAAACTGTGCCAGAAAGGTTAAAATTCTGAATGAGGTCCAAAACAAGGTGGAGGAGGTCAGGGCTGTCCAGGTGAAGCCAGCATTAGCCAATAGCGATCATGCCACTGGATGGTTTAAAGTATAAGGAAGGCTAAGAATAATGGTGATACTGAATTTTAGGAGAGGACTTTATGATGAAATGAGGAGACAGGGTCAAAGAAAAGTCAGACACTGGGAGCAAATTTGTAAAAGTAAACAAGCAATGATAATTGGACAGGGGTCTAGTACTTAGGGCTATAGACAAAGGTTCTGGAGACGAGGCAACAAAGCCAAAAGAGAAAAGGTTATTGTTAATATGCAGGACAGTGAGGGTAAGGGACAGAGCATATAAGACGTGGCAGTAGAAGGAAGGTCACGGAGGCAAGAAAAAGAAGTTTGGCAAGAAAAATTCAAAAGAGACGAGGAATGCAAAGGCACAAAATGAAAGACATTTGCCAGACAAAGTCAAGAGGGGTAACACAAACTTCTTTAGGTATACATCAAAAATAAGGAAGGGAGGAACAGACCTGTCTAGGCTAAGCAAAGATAGGAGAGAAATCTGGAAAAAGAAAATATTAAATCAATATCTGTCTTCATTATTTGTGCAGAAAAAAAAGAGTGTGCCATGCTGGTAGAGAAGTGAGGTAGAGTAGGCGATCAGTGCACAGATACCACAATATGGAAGAAGGAGCTTATGAAGGAAGGATAAAATACATGGAGCAGATGGGTTGCAATCCAGGGTCCTCAGTAAGCTGGTCTCTGGTGTAGTTTTTCAGCAGAGTACTATCCACTGTAGAACAGTGTGAAAACTGGAGCACTGCAAGTGTGATATCAATGTACATGGGTCATGGAAAAACCTGGAGAATTAAAGGCCTATTAACTCAACGGTAATGGAATGGATAGTCATGAAGGAAACACTGAATATTATGGATAATATGGATTCATGGCCAGGAGTGGAGCTTACCATCAACATGGCCACCAGCCGTTAATTTAGTCAACCACAGATATTGGTATTAATTTTCCCTCTATGTAGCTTGATGAAGTGATGTGATGTCTACCTATAATCATTTTAAGAACTATATTATCTGTGGATATTTGCTGGAAGAGATACTTGACAGGCCGTTAGTCCCTTTAGCCTTTGGACTGTCCAATCAGCATGCACATTTCTGAAGGGCAATGAGCCATTATTGCATACTTTCTTGATCTGCATTTATGCAGGTTCTTATTTAACAGTCCAAAGCTTGAAATTTTAATTGCATATCTGAAATTGTTGCCATTTTTCTCTCTCTTCCATACACTAAAGTAACCTTTCATTGTTTGTGACCTCTCTTTTGCATCTGCTGTAGTCCTATTTGTTATATTCTGACTGAAACACTGATAAAATATATTAAGTCGAAAAAAGAAAGTAAAGAAAGAAAGAAAGAAAAAGAAAAAGAAAAAAAGAAAAAAGAAATACAAGTTTCAGTCTAACGCATTATGTATTTGGAATAATATATATATATATATATATATATATATATATATATATATATATATATATATGTATATATATATATATATATATATATATATATATATATATATATATATATAGACACACACATGTGTGTGTGTGTGTGTGTGTGTGTGTGTGTGTGTGTGTGTGTGTGTGTGTGTGTGTGTGTGTATGTGTGTGTGTGTGTCTGGCTTGTTAAAAACTTTCAGTAGTTAAAAGATTTCAGAATACAAATAAGCATCTACATTATGAAAGTGCAACAAATGCGCAGTCTAATTATTTACTTTATGAGTATGACATTTTCTTTACTACCATGGGTTGTTTATGAGGATAACATCATACTGAGATAAATCCTGCAGTTTTAACAATAGTGCATGCTAAATATACAGTTTGTGTAAAAGTGAAAGGGAGATAAGTAGAGCAAAAAACACGGGTGTGAAGAGAAAACAAAACCCGCTGACTGGAAAAATTGCAAGGTTACAGTCAAGAAATCAGACAAAAATATGTATAGATTTACAAGATCTTGATAAACTATAAAAAGAAGCGCCATCATCTTTAAACTGACTCATATTATTCTTCCAGCTTATAAATAAAATTAGTGCCGCAGTACCTCTAAGTCCTGTCATAAATTGTGCAGATGGTAATCTCCTTTTCTGTTCAAACACTACAGTAAGAACATTAAAAGGGAAGCTATAAAAAGACATTAATAACATATGCAAATACATTATACATTGTAAGCTAACACTGAACATATCCAAAACAGCCTATGCATGCTTTAGCAAACTCCAAAACATCAAAAAATAACAACAAAATTAACCATCTTCAGTCCTCTAACTACCTAGAGTTTCAGCTAGACCCTTCCCTTCTGTAAATATCTAAAAACTGAATCCCATTAATAACTTCAAAATACAACAAATACAGTTTGCCATTTGGTAAATGTATCCCTAAGAAATTAACACTATTGTAATACACTTAAGAAACTAAATGGCACCCTATAACTGCTCAGACTACTTTACTTCTTTCTGACCAAAATTTTGACGCTCAAAAAGTTAAACCATTTAATTGTAATGCAAGCAATAAAAATAGAATACATAAATAAATATATAAATCAAATTTTGCTTTTGCAAGGGACAAACCCCATTCCCTCCCTCCCCATACCTCCCTTGCACCATTACGTCTGAGGTGGTACAGCAGGTGGGAAAAGGGAACATTCCCTGATCCCTACAATGTAATTATTTCATTGCCTGATTCTGCACTTTCTCATTAACTCATTCCCTGATTCCTCACTATTTGAGTATCTCATTCCCTGATCACCACTACTTGATTATCTCATTCCCTGATTCCCCACTCTTGGTTATCTCATTCATTGAGTCTTCAGTGCTTGATTATCTCACACCAACAGTAGCACTGCGTGTTTAATGAATAGAGAGACAACTAAAATATTTGTCAATTCACATTTCAACTTAAAAAACATTTGACCGAATATACTGTACCCTTTCCATTTGTATTGCTCAAGAACAAATATTGTCATTCCTTATCCAATAAACTATGGGTGAAAACGTCACCCTATGAAAATATAGCAATGCAAGAATTTAGATAAGATAAAGGCCCCAATTTTCACACACACACACACACACACACACACACACACACACACACACACACGCACACACACACACACACACACTCACACACACACACACACACACATGCACATTCATATACACACACATATATATATATATATATATATATATATATATATATATTCACATATACATATACACACACACACACACACACATACACCACATACATGCACATACACATGAGTCTATGATAATTGTTTGAAGTCTCAGATATTTGAATGCCTGCCATACAAGTAAAACAGTGTGAAACACAAAGATTTGAATTAACTCTACTTCAAATCACAAAGATTGTAAAAAAAAAAACAAAATCTATTTTTTTTTCAGAGAGGCAAGCCTCCTGCACCTCCACACTCCTTGCTAATTATATATACCAACTCTTATATTGCTCTGCGACCTTGTACAGAAAAAATGCTGGTACACATGATCATCTGATTTTCAATTGGCTGTATTAGCTATATAGATAGATATAGATATAGATAGATATAGATCTATAGATATATATAGATATAGACAGATAGATATGTGCGTGCGTGTGTGTGTGTGTGTGTGTGTGTGTGTGTGTGTGTGTGTGTGTGTGTGTGTGTGTGTGTGTATCTGAAAAATGTTTCTGTAAAGTAGCACCAGCTAACAGGAGCATACTACTGCAGAATTAAGGATAGAAACAAACTCTCTCTCCTTCAGATAAGAGCTCTAAATGCGTGGAGGATTCTAACAAATGCAATCATTTTATGGAAAAACTTCCCTTCCTCCATCAACATGTACTATATCTTAAAGTTAATTGAAAACCTAAAACATACCCCTGTTGATTCTGCTACATACCTCTCAACCTCTTGACACCAGAAATCAGGACAGAGCCAAAAATTACAGGGGGACAAAGGCTGAAAAATAGGGACAGATTTTAAAAATTGCTCTTATAAACTTAGAAAGCTGTTATTATAAAAGGTCTTATATTAATATGTATTTTCTGAAGGATATGAAGCCTGAAACCAAATATCTGTCATTATTTAGTTCATAAGTTCATAGGTAAGTACTAGGCTATCGGCCCTGGGGCCTATACAAGCCCAGCCAAAAAGGTACCCTGGCTTTTGCCACCCAGGAAAATAATTTTCCTGTGCCACTGTCGAGCAGAGCCACAGAGGTGATCCCCAGGGTGAATTTCCTATTTCCCATCCCATCATCATGATTTTTCTTGAAGAGTGCTAATGAGGAGCTTTGTTTGATATACATAGGTAGTTTATTCCAGAGTATGGGAAGTCTCTGGGACAGGAATCTATCCCTACGGCATGTTCTATTTATTGTGGTGACAAGGTTTAGGTCCCCTAGAGCATGTAGCTCGGAGGGATTGGGATTTCTTTAAGTGGAGCATGTCCAACAGCTCTGGGTTTGACATAGCTTTGTATGTTAGGCAGAGATCACCTCTGAATAGGCGATATGCGACGGAGTAAAGCTAGAGTTTTTTGAGACGGTCTGCATAAGGCATCTGTTTGAGGCTGGTAATCCTCTTTGTGAGGTATTTCTGTGGCCTTTCCAGTTGTTGTAGATATCTTGTGAGGTACATACCAAAAGGGGTGTTGTACTCTATAATGGGTCTAATGAGTGATGAGTAGAGGGGAACAATGACCTCTTCTTTTCTGGATGAGAAACCTTTTGTGATGAGGTATGCCACGTAGAAGGATTTCCTGACTACTGTGGCAATGTGATTATCAAAGGAGAGACTACTGTCCACCTGTGTCCCAAGGTCTCTTATCACACTTTCGGTGTTAAGTATACTACCTCCTATGTTGTAGTTCATGGGTACAGAGTTTTTACCAAAGGGGATGACAATGCACTTTTTGGCATTGAGCTTCAGGCCATGGCTTTGACACCAGGCATTTGTCTCAGTGAGACCCTTTTGTAGGATGTCTACATTGTTAGGAGTTTCGATTATGGCTCCTAGTTTGCAGTCATCTGCGAACTTCATTAGCCAAAGACCTTCTCTGTTAGCCTGTACTTCAGAGAAGTTGATACCAAACAGGAGAGGACCCAGGACTGAACCCTGTGGTACTCCACTTGTCACTGGTCTGAAGTCGGATTTGGAGTCTGCTACTTTCACAGTGTGGCTTCTGTCAGTGAGACGATTGGCAACCCATCTTGTGACATAGGGATTTATACCTAGTTTAGTGAGTTTATCTATAATTCCAGAGTGGGGATGGTGTTGAAAGTCTTGGCAAGATCTAGATAGGCTGTGTGAACCACCTTACCCTTGTCTACGGCTTTGGTGACTGCTTCAAAGAAGTCTATCAGGTTTAGGAGACATGATCTGCCTTTTACAAACCCGAACTGGGTGGGGTCCAGAGTTTGGAGATTACCAATGTCTTTGTTTTTAAGTTCCATGATGATACGTTCCATGGCCTTTTAGACCAGGCTT
Source organism: Protopterus annectens (assembly GCF_019279795.1). Lineage (NCBI taxonomy): Eukaryota > Metazoa > Chordata > Ceratodontiformes > Protopteridae > Protopterus > Protopterus annectens. The sequence goes on from NC_056746.1 coordinate 386,696,844, forward strand.
GTCAGGCTAATGGGGCGGTAGTTCCCGGGGTCCATGTGGCTCCCCCCTTGTGGAGTGGGATAATCATCACTGTGTGCCATTTAGCAGGCACAAAGCCTGAGGTGAGGCTATGATTGAACATGGTACTTAGGTGGGGTGCCAGTTAGTTCTGGAGTTCATGTAGAACGCAGCCTGGGATGTTGTCTGGTCCCATGGATGCTGTGTTCTTGGCTTTGGAAAGTGTGTTTTTTACCTGTGCAGCCGTGATTACAAGAGCTTTGCATTCTTCTGGTATAGAGATGGGCTCTTTAGGGGGTGAGAGGGGGATAAAGTTAGCACTGAACCTATCTGCCAGGATGTTGGCAATATCAGTTGGGTCTTTATATTTAGTGCCATTGTGCTGTAACTTAGAGCAGATCTGAGTGTTGCCATTGAGATTCTTGACATAGCTATAGAATGCGTTTTGGTTGTCTTTAGAATCAGTGGTGATTTTGTTTTCGTAACTAACTTTGGAGGATTTTATCAGGGATCACAGCTTCTTACTGAGGCTGACCAGAGAGCTCCTCCAGTCATGGGATTTTACTCTCTTTTGCAACAGTTTCTTCCTTCTGTTGTACAGTTTGTTTATGACATGGGACCACCAGATTGGCTTCCTTTTTTTGGAGGATAGCGTCTTGGTTCTGTTTGGGATAGCACGATCCATGCACTTATGTAAGTGCTTATAAAGCGCAATTGTGTAGGATTCAGTAGTCGTAACTGCATTGTCCATCTGCATGGGTGTCATGAAGTTCACCACTTCTGTCTTAAGAAACATGAAGTTGGCTTTGGAGAAATTTTTTACCATGGTTTCCTTAATGGGAGGTGGGGGCAGAATGTGGATATCTAGGCTAATTAGCTTATGGTCGGATCAGACCAATGAGGTGTTGGCTTCAGATGTGGAACACCGGTCACTCATGTTTGTAATGACTAGATCTAGGCTATTGTTGCCCCTGGTGGGGTTGTAGATAAGTTGATCCAGGGCATTGGAGTTTATGAATTCCATAAAGTGTTGAGTGAAGGAGTTGGTACAAGAGTAGTTTTCCCAGTTAATGGTGGGGTAGTTGAAATCGCCCATTATTAGGGTGTTTAGTTGAACCCTAATATTTTCCAGTACATGAAGAAAAGAGGAGTTGGAATCCTGGGGCATGGTGGGTGATCTGTAGCAAGCTACAATTTGGATTGCAGTTTTGCCCAGAGTTAGTTGCACTTGGATAACCTCGGCTGCATTATGCTGAGCAACTAGCCTGGAGGTGTGGATATCCTTAATGAATATGGACACACCTCCGCCTTTGGTGTTCCAGTCCAGGTTACATGGCTGAAAAGTGTGGTATGAGTTATAGCCTGGTAGTGCAGGGGTGCTCTCTGGAGCCTTGAACCAGGTCTCAGTCACTGCACAGATATCGATGTTCTCCATTTTAAGGAGTACCTCGAGTGAGTGCATTTTGAGATTTGGACTTCTAGAATTGAGTAGCATCACCCTCAGTTTTTACTTGCCTGTTCCTGTTACGGTGCTGAATTTGTCATTTGAACCTTGCCTAAAAAAGGCACTATAGGAGCGGCAAGAACGTTAGGCAGTATCCAGAATCCCAGGGGTGACAGGTGTAGGCCATCTCTGGCAAAGCATCATGGTCTGTCAACAATGTCATCCCAGGCAGACAGATACTGGATCCCTTTAGAATGGCACCAGAAGCTTAGCCAATTGTTGAAGTCAATCATTTTGTCCTTGTGCTGCGACATCATTCTGGGTGATGGCAGAATGCTACTCAGGGCTAGGGTCATACCTGCCTGGGCTACAAGATTGGAGAGCTCTTCCATGTCTCTTTTCATGTAGTCCAGGGAGGTACGTCTCAGGTCATTCACACCAACATGGACAATGACAGAGTCATATTTGTACTTGTTGTGGAGTAACCTGAGTGCGTGGGTTATGTGGCGGATCCCGACAGGCAGCTGACAGTAACCTTCTCCTTGTTTAGCCTGGTGAGTGGGACATCAGTGTACCTGACTATAGAGTCACCTATGACTAGTGTGTTGGGTATGTTATTTTGCCTTACTGGCTGTGTTTGAGTGGCACACTGAGTCTGCGGGCTATGTGTCATTTGGGTTGTGTTGGGGGGTGGAGGTTGCTTGCATTTCTGCTTTGGAGGTCTCTGTTGTTTGAGCAGATTATTATTGAGAGTCCCTGTGAATGTTTTTTTGTTTCTGTGTGTGGATTTTGGTGGTGTAGATTTAGTGACACTATGTGATGAGTGGTGTGGTGCAATTGTTTACCTTCTCCTCTTGACTGTCAAGTTCAGTCTTGATTGGAGAGAGCTTTACCTCCAGTTTGGCTAAATAAGTGCATCTCTCACAGGTTGTAGTGTTGGGTGGTAGGAGGAGAAGGTTGTCTGTGTACATGAGGCAATTTCTACATTGCCCCAAGATGCCCGATTCATCAGATAGACAGGAGAGAACACTGGGAACTGACCCTTGGACATGCCTGAATAAAAAACTGTTTTCCTCTAGATAAGTGTGGAAAGTGAGTACAAGAGCTGTTTTTCTCTAAGCAAGTGAGAAAAGTAAGTACCAAAACTGTTTTCCTCTAGGTAATGAGGAAGGTTGAGTGCTGTAGTAATTAGTAGGTTATTTAGTGCTTACAAGTTCTGAACAAGTGCTGATCACGAATAAGCAAATTCAAGTGCTAAAACTAAGAATCTGTATCTGGACTAAACTAGTTACAGGAAAAGGGGGAAACAAGTGCAAATGTGGGCTTTTAAATCAGAAAGTTGAGAGAGATAGAAAAACTGCCCAAATGGCCAATAACTATAATTTCTGGGCCAGAACCACTCCTTATGTGGAAGATAGGTCACCTAGTGCTTACCTCTCCAACTGATACGCTAGAAGGCTTCCCTCCAACACAGAAAGCTTGGGGGGGCTCAGAAGCTTACATACCGTCCTGGATACAGCAAATCTGAATCTGGACTACACTAGTTACAGGAAAGGTTTTTTTTTTGTTTTATATATATATATATATATATATATATATATATATATATATATATATATATATATATATATATATATATATATATATATATATACAGAAACGTAGCTAAAACAGCAGTAAAAACAATTCAAATGCAGTGCAAGCTAGCACACTTGAGTATGTAGCAATGTTACACCAAACAGTTTAAAAAATGCAATTAAATTAAAAATGACTAAAAACAAGTGCAGAAGGAGTCTATTAGGTAGAATGAGGTAAAGAGATGGGACTGGGGGGAGTGTCCCAGATCAAATCTACAGTGGGGGCGGGCAACTGCAAAAGCCTCCAAATTTAAATAACAAGACAGGAATAGAGAGGGTGGGTAAGGGAAAACCAACACCTTAAGCAGAGATCTGAAAAACTATACAGTGAAGCAAAAATAACAGTGCACAACTCTGAAGTCAGCCAGCAATGATATAAAAGTAGTGAAGCAACAATTACCAGTACACAACTCTGAAGTGCCAGAAAAATATACTCAGCTCTGTATATCTCCAGATAGTTTGAAGAGCACTCTGTTAGAACACAGGAAGGCTCCAGCAATGATATGCAGGCTCACAGGGTAACTTCAATCCTCAGTGATTTGCCAGAAAATCACAAATTTTATGAGAAACATAACAAAAATATGAACGAAAAATCTGTGCATTCTGCGAAAATCTGGACAATTGAGTGGTATGCTCTGCTATATTATGCTATGTATACATGTAAGTATGTTAATATACTAAACTACTTCACAAAAGACACCTTATAACTGGAGCAACGTATAAAACTATATCATTTGTAGACACTGGAACTATGCTTACTTACCCCTGTGAGCAATAGTACCCATAGACAATACTATCAAGCATAATGATGCTGGATTCCTTTGCATTTGTTTACTAGACAAACTTGCTGTTAATTTTTAAAGTTGCTCAAATACACTATTGTACAAGGCATTGTATTTTTATCAGAATCTGTGTTGCTTACTTTTTGAAGTTTCCTAAAGTCATGAAGTCAAAACATACTATCAAAAGAGTGATTAATGTCCTGAAAGCTAATCTTGACACAAGGAAGTTCAAATACATTTATGTTAGAAAACATTCCATGGTAGATACACATGGAATTTAAACAATTTTCAGAGCAAGAAGGAACGTTTGATGAATAAATCACAGAGCACTGACAGTAACAGTTAAGGGAACTCTCATTTAGGAAGATAGGAATATAGAATATTCAACTGCAAAGATCTTGGTCTGCTGCCTTCTCAGTTATTTATAGGCCATAATCTGAAACGAGGGGTTATGACCTCTGCATCATCGATGATGCATAATTACCAGCATCTGGTACAAGAAAGACTGAAATAGGATCAGTCAAGACAGAAGTTTTATGTCAAGCATGCCATTTGCATTTCTTTTTAACAGAAGAGGATAATGTGAGAATTCAGCGAAATTCTGATGAAAAGCAGCCTAAAACAACTATGGTGAGAAAAAAAAATAGGTAATAATTTCTTGTCCAAACTGCAGACATTAAATTGTTTAGAAGAAATAACAGCCATTTGCTCACAAAATAAAACTTAGCTGCTGCTTCAATATTTGCAGAAGTATCAAACACTATTTTAAGGGAATGATCGGAGACATGTCAAAGGATGCGTTTCAAGAGGGTTTAACAGAGGATGTGGTGAAATCAAAGTATCCAGATGAACTGCCCAGAGAGGTAAAGAATAAACTTTAATCTGTATGTGCACCAGCTTAGTTTAAGAGAAAGAGACACTGAAGCAACTGTATTTATGTATGCATGTATGTATGTATGTATTTATTTATTTGTCTATGCTGTGCTGGCCATGTTACTCCCAGTCAATCAATAGTATTATTTATAGTATTTAAAGGAAAATTTGCCAAGCCACCACTGAAATTCTACTGTTTTTAAGAGCCATAGTGTCTTTTACATCCACTGGAGCTTCCATGATCTCACACAGATGGGACATACTCAGGAATGTCTCAGTCTTTTGATCTTCCAGTATCAAAGACAAGTGTGTTACCTATCCAGTCACTGACAGTCAGAAAAAAATTAAAGAACTACACAATTATTGGGACAGCTAAAATGTGTTTATAATGCAGTTATAATTCCATTAAATTAAAATGCAATTTCCTGAACTAATGCAAAGCAATGGATATTTCAAAAACATGTTTCAAAGTGAATGCAAAACTTCAGGAATTGCAAATTACTAATACATCTTTTTAAATGTGTACATAGTAAGCTAACTCATATAAAACAACAATGTTACATCTAACAGGTGATGGAAGAAAATCATATGCAGAAGGTCTGTTCCTTTAAACATTTAATGCCTTAGCACTGCAGGTGTCTTGCCACTGTGGGACTGTCTCTAGATAAGAATGGTGTAAAAAATCAATGACAAGGCCCCTGTGCTTTGAGGACTACATTGTTGGCGGATACCAAAATGTCACACCATTCATTCCCGTCGTTCTGATTATTAACCTCTCACTTCATGCAGATGCTTTCAGTACCTTCAATAAGCTGCTTTTGTCATCCTCATTCTGAATCTGTTTCATTTATCTTTGTTCTGTCTCCCTTTTATCTACTCTAAATAAAAGCCATGAAGAAGTAGTTTTGATGCAGCTGCTCGAAACCCAGAGAGCAATAGTTCCTTAAACCATACATCCCAGGTTGGTGTTACGATTTGGCAGAGTATCAAAATAGCACAACGTTCTTATACAGCAGGATGGAAGAAAGAGCTCTCACAGGGCTGTCTTAATGGATCTTAAAGCCTTTAACTTTTGTTTCTTACCCTCCTCGCCAGGTGGAATTTAAATCACATGGACTGCATACCTCTGCCCTCAAATGCTTTCCTAGCTAGCTTGAGAAGCGAACAGCTACAATTCTGCTATCCAGTCCAAGATATTTAACTGGAAAAATGATTCCTCAGGTTGTATCTAAGTGGTTCTGTTTTTCTTCATTGTTGATGACTTAGGTCTTATTCAGAATTCCTTGGAGAACATGGTCTATCACCAGGTATGACCCCTCACAGGATACTTGAATGTTGTTGTGTCTTTCGGCTTTTCCCGGTTAGGGGTCGCCACATCGGAGCTCCGGTCCGCTAATGATTGGTAGTTGATTTTTACGTGCCGAGTTACCAGCCCTGATGCATAACCTTCAACAAAGGTACGCCCATTCACGCATGTCTCCACGCAGAAGACGATCTACCTGAGAATCGAACTGGACAGTGTCTTACTGTGAGGTGACAACGCTACCGCAGCACCATCACCGCGGGTCAGTAACTCAAAATTAAATGATAACAAGATCAAAGCCATGTTGTCTGAAACTATTAAAATAAGAGTCCTGACTTTCAAATGCTCAACAATTATTACCCCTTGAAGAACAACACTCAAAACAGTCATCTGCTTCAAGTACCTTGACACTGTCATATCATTAGTGACCTCTCTGGATCTCACCTTGAATGTCAAACTTTCACACAACAAAAACACACTGATGCTAAAAACCTGTTACAGAGTAAATCTCCCTTTTACTGTAAAAGTATAATAAACACTCAGTAAAGAGATTTACCTGTCACATAACAACTCCATTTTCATTCCTGTTTGAATCTAACTTTCACAAGACTTCAAAAATCTCAGAATAAATCTGCTGCATTATCATTCATTCCCCTGAAAACATTATTTATTTACTTTTTTTGAGTGGGCCAGTCTCTCCAGGTATTTTTATTATTGGGGAGATGTGGTCTGGTGCTCTTTATTCATGCCAGCTAAGGTCCATTTGGCCAGGATCCCAGGTAAATTCTTCAAATTTTTTTGATATGTGGTATGAATTCTTTTACATCCACATGTGCTACTGCAAGTTCAGGCAGTCAAATCCTCAGTTTAAAGTTGAATTTGAAGGAAGGCACATCAGAAGTGCAGCACCCCTTTATGCTATAATCTAGTATCACCACTGGTACATGGATCCAGGCAGCTAGTGTGAGGCCAGGACACAAATATTTCAGATGTTTTCAGGATTAAAAGCAAGCTGTCTATGTGTTGAGCTACTCACTCAGGCTGATATGAAATATTTGTACTGACTATATGCCTCCAACTCTACCTTGATTGGAAATCGGCCATAGTGTTTCAGTCCATGTACCTGCTCAAAAGAAATAAATAACATGTCTGTATTCTGTGCTTGCTGTAATGGGTTTCGCATAGTACAGAGCTATATAGTACTAGCTATATAGAATGCTTTCCTTGTTGTATTACATCTAGGGTTATTGACATCCATGGCCTGTTTAAGTGAATAGTGTGGCTACATTGAAGAGCTGTATGACTAGTCAGTGTGTTTTAGCCTACCCACATTTATTGAGAAATAGGTTCATAGGTGGTTACTGGGCTACTGACCTGAAGATCTTTATAAGTCTAGCTGTGTATACCCAATATAATACTAAAGAAACCCAATATAAAGGATCTTGCCTAAACTCAAGATCTTAGTTATCAAAAATGTCCATATCAAGGAGGGTCATAGGCAGCAATTTATGGTTTACCATCCAGTCATCCAGGCTACGCTTAAACAGGATCATAGAGGGGTTTTGTTTGATGTGAATTGGTAGCCTATTCCAGAGGAGTGGTAAACTCTGAGAAACATATCTGTCTGTCCAACAGGTCCTATTTATGTTGCAGGCCAGGTTAAGGTCCCTGGAGCAGGTGACCCTTGTCCCATTTGACTTGCGAGTGTGCAGCATTTCCATTAGGTTTGGATCCAAGATTGCTCTGTAGGCCAGGCGCAAGTCTCCTCTAAGTAGTCTGTATGTTACTGAATACAGTGACTTCAGTCTGTCAATGTATGACGTGCTGGAGACCATGAATGTTCTTGGTTAAAAATGTCTGAGGTCTCTCAAGCTGCTGCAGGTGCCTGGTAAGATACATACCAAAGGGAGCATTGCACTCAATTATTGGCCTGAAGAGGGTTGAGTGCAGGGATGTTATGACCTCTTTCTCTCTTGAGGCAATGCCTTTGCTAATGAGGTGTGCGACATAGAATGCCTTCCTTATTACAGTAGACACATGGTGGTCAAAGTTTAGGCTACAGTTAACTTGCATTCCCAATTCTTTCAATACTGAGTTATTACTCAGACTATTATTAATACGATAGTCTGCAGGGATATCATTTTTACCGAAGGGGATGATAATGCATTTTTTAGCACTGAGTTTGAGTCCATGGCTTTGGCACCAATCATTGGTTTGTGTAAGTCCCTCTTGAAGTATATTGACATCATTTGGGGATTCAGTGATTGCACCTAATTTGCAGTCATCAGCAAGCTTAGGCAGCCACAGCCCCTCTGTTTTGGCCTGAACTTCTGAGAAGTATATTCCAAACAATAGGGGGCCCAGCACTGACCCCTGTGGAAACACACTGGTGACAGGTCTGCTGGTTGATGTAAAGTCCCCAACTTTGACTAGGTGTGATCTGTTGGTGAGCCAGTTAGCAACCCACCTGATGACATAGGGGTTGATATTCAACTGGGAAAGTTTACCAATAATGCCTGAATTTGTGATTATATCAAAAGCCTTGGCTAAGTCAAAGTAAGTGATATGCACAGATTTGTCTTTGTCTGTGGCTCTGGTGATGTTTTTGAAGAAGTCCACCAGGTTTAACAGGCATGACCTACCTTTGACAAAACCAAACAGTGTTGGATAAAGAGTTTGGAGATTACCTATATCCTTATTTATAAGGTTTATGATGATTTGTTCCATGGCCTTACATATAAGGCTGGTTAAGCTTATGGGTCTGTAGTTCCCAGGGCCTGTTGCTGTACTCCATTTATGAAGGGGGATGGTGGTTGCTGTTTTTCATCCAGCAGGGACAAAACCAGTACTCAAGCTGTGGTTGAAGAGAGTACATGATGGAGTTGCTAACTCGTGTCTTAGACCATTTCAAATACAGCTTGGGATGTCATCCGGTCCCATAGAGGCAGTATTTCTGGCCTTGGAGAGACCATTAATGACTTGCTCTTTGGATATGCAAGGTGGGGGAGATGTAGAGGGAATACTTTGTGGAATGTTTGGAGGGGACAGGAGGGTAAAATTTTCACCAAACCTGTCAGCTAATAGGTTGGCAGTTTTCACAGGGTCAGTGTGTGTGATGCCATCCACAGCTAGCACAGCTCGCGTCTGGGTCCTACCTTTTAGGTTAGGGATATAGCTGAAGAATGCCTTATGGTTATCCTTAGCTATGGTTGCTAAATGCTTTTCAATGTTGCCCTTAGAGGATTTTACAAGTTGTCTTACTTGTTTGATCAAGCAGAGGAGGGTGTTCTTCCAGTGCTGGGACTTCTCTTTTTTTTATTCTTAGACAGCAACTTTTTCCTCTTGTTATATAACTTATTATTGCCAGATGTCCACCAGGGATGCTTGTTTTTTCTTGAGGATCTTGTGTTGATCCTATCAGGTAGAGCTGTGTCAATACATTTGTGTAAGTGATTGTACAGGGCATTTAGATATACCTTAGTATAGTTGACAATGCCATCTGTAGGAACAGGAGCTTGGAAATTATTTATGCCATCCCTTAGAAGGCTATAATTAGCTTTGCTGAAATTGTTTAGCCTGATTTCACCTAGGAGAAGTTCAGGTGTTATAGCTACTTCACATGTGACTGATTTGTGATCGGATTTAACCAGTGAGAGACCTATACTTGTGCTGGTGCTGGTGAGGACCTGGTTGAGAATATTTGAGCCCCTTGTGGAGTTATATACTATTTCTTCCAGGGCATTAGTGTTAACAAAGTCTTGGAACCTTTGTGCGAGCATGTTGGTACTTGTATATGTTTCTCAGTCAATGGAGGGATAGTAAAAATTGCCCATGACTACATTGTTTGGTTGTAATTTGATTGACTCAAGTAGTTCCAAATAAGCACAGTGCTTATCTCAGTTCATTGAAGGGGGGCTATAGCTAACAATGACTTGAAGGAGGCTATTATCCACAGTTAGTTGAACTTGGAGTAAATCCATGGAGTTTTCCTGTCTAATCAGTCTAGAGGTGTATTTATCTTTGATGAAGATAGATACTCCTGCTCCTTTGGTTTTCACATGTTCTTTTTGCAGTATGAAAGTGTGGAAGGCATTGTAACCTTGAAATGCCAGGGTACTCAATGCGGCCCTGAACCAAGTTTCTGTGACTGCACAGATGTCAACATCCTCCAGGGAGAGGAGTGCTTCCAGAGAGTGCAGCTTCTGATTTAAACTCCTATTGTTTAGCAGCGTAACCTTTAATTTATTTGTAAACGATATTTTCATGTCAGAAATGTTGTTCTTGAGACCTTGCCTAAAAAGGCACTATGGGGGAGGCAAGTGCCTTAGCCATTAACTGAAAGCCTAAAAGTGACAGGTGAAGAACATCTCTGGCAAAGCAGTGTGGTTTATCAACCATGTCATCCTAGGCTGACAGGAACTGGATCCTCTTAGAGTGACATGACACCAGAAACTAAGCCAATTTTTGAAATCAATCATTTTTTATTTATATTGTGTTATCATCCTAGGTGAGGGTAGAATGCTGCTCAAGGCTAGGGATATACCTGCCTG